>NC_092618.1:7192500-7270000 GCF_047663525.1 Anas platyrhynchos
TTAGGGTTAGGTTTAGTCTTAGGTTTAGGGTTAAGTTTAGGTTTAGGGTTCAGCTTAGGGTTACGGTAAGGGTTAGGTTTATTTTTAGGGTTAGGATTGGGGTAGGGTTAGGGTTAGGTTTAGGGTTAGGGGTAGGTTTAGTTTTAGCGTTAGGGTTAGGGTTAGGGTTAGGGTTAGGGTTATGGTTAGGGTTGGGTTTAGGTTTAGGGTTAGCGTTAGGGTTAGGGTTAGGGTTAAAGTTAGGTTAGTCTTCAGGTTAGGGTTAGGGTTAGGGTTAGGGTTAGGGTTAGGGTTGAGGTTAGGGTTAGGGTTAGTTTTAGGTTTGTGTTAGCGTTGGGGTTACGGATACGGTTAGGGTCAGGGTTACGGTTAGGGTTGGGGTTCGGGTTCGGGTTTGGGTTACGGTTAGGTTTAGGGTTAGGTTTAGTCTTAGGTTTAGGGTTAAGTTTAGGTTTAGGGTTCGGGTTTTGGTTATGTTTGGGTTTAGGATTAGGGTTAGGGTTAGGGTTAGTGTTAGTGTTAGGTTTAGGGTTAGGGTTAGGGTTAGGATTAGGTTTAGGTTTAGGGTTATGTTTCGGGTTATGTTTCGGGTTAGGGTTAGTGTTAAGGTTCTGGTTAAGATTAGGGTTGGTGTTAGGGTTAGGTTTAGGGTTACGGTTAGGGTTAGGGTTGGATTAGGTGTAGGGTTTGGGTTAGGGTTAGGGTTTGGGTTAGGGTTGGGTTAGGGTTGGGGTTAGGGTTAGGGTTAGGTTTAGGGTTAGATTTAGGTTTAGGGTTCGTTTTATGGTTATGTTTGGGTTTAGGGTTAGGGTTAGTTTTAGGGTTAGGGTTAGGGTTAGGTTTAGGGTTAGGGTTAGGGTTAGGGTTAGGGTTAGGGTTGTGTTATAGTTAGCCTTATTCTTAGGGTTAGTTAGGTTCCCTAACATTGATCACCTCTGCGCTGCTGTGGGATGATTTGTTTTGTGCTGTAACAGCTCCTGGCACACCGTGCCAGCAGGGAGCTGGCCGCACGCTTGCTGCGTGCTCTCTGCTCTCTCTTGATGCCAAGTGAAAAATTTTATTTCCATGAGACGGGCCTGCAGAAATGCACCAACCGAGAAAATGCGTGTCAGAAAAATAGAGCTTTTTTTTTTCCCCTAAAGTCCCAAACAGGCACGTAAAAGAGGTTGAATTGAATAAATGATATTCTTAACAAAAAGGAAGCAGCAGAGGAGAAAGAGGCAGGACAGACATGGGTCTTCTGTCCCATCCCAACTCACTGCATCCATAGTTTGGTGGAAGCGAGAGGACCGACCCATGGGACAGGGTGACCCCAGCGTGGATGTCAGGCCGTCAGGGCCTTGCCCTAACATTTTCAGTAGCAAACGTTGTAGTGTTGGGTTACTGGAGAATTTCCAGTGACCACCAGCACAGAGAAGCCAGGAGAGAGTGGGACTGTGAGGAACTTTTTTCTGTTTGTTCAATGCCTAATTCAAGGGTGACCGAGTCCAAAAAGCCACCACACGGGGACTCTCAGCACATAAATACTGTAATAGGAATGGACTACAGAAAGTCAGGACTTCTCTGTGGGAAAGGACAAGCTAAAGAGTGAGTAAAGAGAAAAAGGAACGTTTCTTCATGCTGATTTTTAACTTCTACATTCTGAATAATGGTTGTCTCTGTTCTCCTTAACAGCCTTGATCCTGAAATTAGACCAAACGTGGCAAATTCTCCTATCTGAGCCTCACTAAAGGGAGCGTGCCATGGATTTCAGCCACCAGGAACCAGCTCAGGATGGTAGCTCAGTAGTTTCATCAAGGAGCAAACTCATGTCTGGAGGGATGACAACCTGATGTTCTCTGATGTTCTCAATGGCTCTGTTGAGTGACGCCCAGGTGCTGGGTTTATGTGGCGAGGTTTTGGTAGTGGGGGGAGCTGCAAGGGTGGCCTCTGTTTACAACAGAGCAACACGTTTATGGTGGGATGTCAACCTCTGATCTGATTTATTAAAAAAAAAAAAAAAAGACGTTGACTCTTTTGTAATAAAAATAAAAGACTTTATTCAGTTCAGTGTACCCTGGGTACTGTATTTGCCCAAACGCTTATTCCATATAAAGAAATGTAAACCATTCATAAATACAATGTAAGAGCAGCAAAACAAATCAAACCACCTGCAACCTGCAGCAGAAAGAGCTTCTTTACTTCACTGTGCTTTCACGGAGCAGCTGAGATGAGTCTGTCTGCCAAACTGGCGCACAAAGTCCGATAAGGGCAGCACTGAGCCCCAGCCCACTCTGGGATTCATACCGATGAAATCATCCAAGTTCATCTTGGAATCTAAAACAAGAGCAGAGAAGTGAAATGTCAGAGTTCCCGATTCAGCTTCTGTAGCACATACAGCTACCATGAAAATCCCAAGAAAAACCGTTTGAAAGTATAACTCAGAGCAGCTCACAGCACGCTTGCTGAGCAGCAGTCCAACAGCTCTGCAGACCATACAGAGCCACCAGAACCAAATTCCATAGAAATGGAATTTGCTCCAGCTGCAAAAAGCCTGTGTAATTAGGCTCACCATTACAGATAGTGTAAGCGAGGAAGGGAAGACAACGTTTGGGAATCCCATACCCAGCAGTCCCAGCCAACACGCAGCCCCTGCAGCCCTCTTGTTTACACCATATCTACGCTGCAGCACAGCTTTGGGATTTTCTGAGCCCCAGCTCTCAGCACCTGCAAGGTCTGGCCCCTAACTTGACCTTTTCCTTGTCAGCCCCTTTGGGTACTGAACATCAAAAACTCTCTCAACCACAGTCCCACTGCTGCCACAAGTGCCAGCACTAGGCCACTTTCTACTCGACTACGTGGGGATTTAAAATAGCACAAGCCCAGCAATTTTCTGTTGGAACTCCAGAACAACCGGCAGAGGATAACAGTTCCAGCATGCAGGTAGCCTGGTAAGCTTGTTTTCCAATCCCCAGCTTGTCTTTTCCTCTCAGATGCTTTTATTTTACAATTAATGTGATTACTCATGTAGTTTAAGATCTGAAAGATAAACAAGTCCCTGCTTTATGTGCACGGAGCATAGCAGAAGAATAATTTAATTAAAATGTTCTGCGAATGGTGAAGAAGCCCAAGGGGGGATTGTTCCAGCAGAGTCACAACCAAAGCAGCTGCTGTTAGCAACTTGGGAGCTGCTGTCACACTGTCTGTAGGAAGGGAAACAGTCTCTGACAGTCAGGAGGGTGGTGGCAGGGCATAACACAGTGCATCAGGAGTTTAATGAGAGCAAAACCTGTTGTAACAGGCAAGCAAGAAGAAGAAACAAGCTTCACCATCCCGCGAAGAGCAGATGGTCTAAAGACCAGTCAGTAGGTGGCACTAAAGCAGTATGAGAGCCATGTAACTGCCTGTAGGAAAACACGAGTGCTCTCCCATCTCCTTTGGTTCAGGAGACAGAAGTCCCCCTTTGTCATCCTTGTTATTCACGTGTCACATCTAAAGGCTGTACACTTATGTGAGACCTTACAGCTTTAGCCAACAGCTCCGCAAAAACAGACCACCACAAAAGCCTTTTTCTGAAGCAGATAAAAAGTGGCAAAAAATAATAATGAAAAATCTGCTGTTTATTTTTAAGATTTACAACACGCTCACAGTCCTCCTCTGATGCTGTAGGTGTTACACTAGTCTGCATTTGGGCACGCACAGAGCTAAGGCTTCCTCTTTGCCCAAACTCACTTTGTTTACAGTCCGTGAGACCTACCTGGTGCATTCCGAGATCCGTGCACGTTTTCATTTCTTTTTTGATCAAGTCTGACACTTTTGCCCTGAGCAGGGACAAAACAAAAACGCCATCTGACAGTGCACAGCCTAACAGCCACGATACCTGTGGCATCTGCCAACAGGAGTTTTTGGAGTAATTCCAACCTCCAAAGGGGGTGTTGCTGTAACAATATGTGGATGATCTTTTATTGTTAGGACAGGAGAAAACAGCTGTGAAGGAAGGCACTAACAAGCTATTTGAATTTCTGGGAAAACAGGGCTTGAAAGGATTGGAAAATAAATTAAAATTCATAGAAAAAGAGAAGTCAAATATTTAGGGCATCTAGTGGCTGAGGGGGAATGAAGAATAAATCCAGAGAGGATTCAGTGAGGAAACAGGGGAGGTGATCAGGCATCGGGTAATAGCGAATAAAAGGTTATGGTTTGTTTACTGAAATACGCTCCTGATCGACAGGCCGCATGCCATTGCACTCGCAAATAAAATAACTTCACAGAAGATCCTGTCTGAAGAAAATTATTTGAGGTGTTTCTCACAACAGTTTTATTTTCAAATGGGAATCAGGTTATAGCACGCATGAGCTGCTTAGATCTGTATCAGTCCTTCTTTCCTTCCGCTAGGATCCTGCCATTACCTTGTGGAGAAGGTACAGAAGGGAACTGCAGCCACCTGCCTGCCCTGTCTAGCAGCTGCCCCTTACAGAAACGCATCACACACGGCACCCACACAGTTCCTCAGCTGCCCTACCTGCATTCTTCAGAAATAAACCCCCAGAATTCATGGCTTCTAGGGATTTCAGTAGTAATAAGAAGAACAAAAAGCCTTTACACATCCATTCTGCCTGTGTGCTGCCAAACACCTGGGGAGAACTGAAAATCAAAGCGAGGCTTTTCAGCGTTAGGAGCTGGTGCTACCAGTTGTATCGAAGCAGTAAGACCTGAGTAACTGCAGGGTGCAAGCTGGATTTTACACAGGCTTGCAGCAAGGAGGGCTGATCTCATCGGGACTTAAACCATGCAGAATCAAACCTCATTCATTTGTAGGAGGAAGACTTAAAAGAAAACCCCAGGCTGGGCTAGCCAGCTCCAGAATGGTGAATCCACACCTCAAAACAGATCTTGTTTAGTTTTATTTAAAAAAGCAGGATGAGCACCCGCAGCAGAGGAACAGAGGCCAGAGCACTGCCAACACAAGACTTATTCCAACACAAGAATTATTCCTTTTGAGTTAGTATTAGGAAAAAAAAAATGCTTCACTGGTTCCTGATAGTTTATTGGTTGAATTCCAACAGGAATTTCACAGTCCTTTAACACTTCCTCGTAAACTTCATAAAAAGGCATCACTGGTCCCAGTGCCTTGTCCCAGCACCACAGTGGGTATTTACATTACCCTATTTGGCCTACATTTGACTTAAATGCTACAGAATTTCCTTGCCCAAAGTGCTCTATTTGGGCTCAGCAGCTGCTCTGCCCTGAAGAGGCAATATTTCAGTATCAAGAACAAAACCTCCCATCTTTTAAGTAAGTTTACTAAAAGCTTTAAAACCCCACTGGATAAGAGAAGCAGGGTGTGTTGAGTGTAACTAACATCCTTTAAGACGCAGCAGCACCAGAGCGCTGATTTTCTTTAAATACCCTAAGTTCACAAGCTCATTTCTTTTTAACAGTACAATGCTCATATACATTAAAAAAAATATGTATTTATGCTATTTTTCAGTCTTCAAGCATTTGTTTAGCATCAAAGACAGACCAAATAGATGTAATATGAGTCCTTGTAACTGATAAGCTTTTGTAGTCATCTTCTCAAGAGCTTATGACTCTGGCTTCTCTAAATGACAGCAATATAACCTCAAGGAGTAATGTAATGCTCTGATCTCACAAATAAATTGGCACTAAAGCCATATACGTGATCAATTCCGCCAGCTGTTAAATTACAGTCACCTCTAACACCAGCAGCGAGCAATTTAATCTTCCACAAACACAAATTAGCATGGAAAAGAGAGTACTCTAAGTGGGGAGGAAGCAATTATCCGTAAAGGCATTTGGCGTGGATGAACATCAATGTCCCAGGCTGTTTTACACTAACCAAAGGTCAGCCACCCGGCTTCCTATCAAGGTTGAAATCAGGTGCTTTATGCCTGATAAGACTGTGCATACATTGAAGCACACACCATTACGAGGTGCCTCAGGTGAGGAAAGGAAAAACAAAACCAAAGCCTGAGAAACTTGCACTGAGCGAAAGGCAGTGTGAACGAGATGTCCTAGACCTGACAGAGTCTCCTCCTGTTCTGACCCCAATCCCAGAGCTACCCAGTCAGCGATCCTCCACCTTGGGTGGGCGCAGGGTAAGCAGTCACCGTCCCCTGCAACACCCAGGTGACTGCCCAGACAAGAGCACATCACCACAGGTGCACTCAGAGCCTTCCAGGTGGCTGGCAACAGGACAAGAAGCGAAGCACTCGAGTGGGAACACAGGAAACTCTGGTTGCATACTGGAATTGTATTGAATTCATAGCTGGGATCAAATATTGGAACACTGTGCCCAGAGAGGTGGTGCAATGGCCGTCCCTGGAGTTGTTCCAGGCTAGACCAGACAGAGTCTTAAAGCCCCTCAGTCTAATTGCACCGGCTTTGAGCAGGGTCTGGACTGGATGACTTGGGGATGCTCCTCCCAGCCTGGCAAGGTACAGGCTAAGGAATGAAGTATGGGAGCAACCAAAGTCTCTGCATCTTTAGCTACCTACCAACGTCCCAAGGATGACCTGGAGGCTGGCTGAGACAGGTGTTTCATAGCCTGGAATTTCTAAAACTGCTTCACAAGGCTGTACCTGTGCTCCCGCCCCCATTCATAACTCATTTATACCCAAGTGAAACGCCAAACTTTCTTAGAAAGCAACACAAAAACTGTGAATTAACTTGCCTGTAGCTTAAAACCACAATAAACTTGGCTCTAGACACAAGACATGTTCCTTTGACCCCACCTTCTCTAACAGAAATACATGGTAGCATTGTATTATTAAAAAAGCAGCAAAACCAAACGTGCACAGCATCAACAAACTCCACCAAAACAAAACTTCACCACACTTCTCTCCATCTGGGAAGAAAAGGAGAGAATAAGCACATGGCAAACATTAGCCAGCTTGGCAAACACCTGGTTCGAGTAAGCTGAAACGCCGTGTGATAAAAAAAAGTGGGGTAATCACCGTGTTAAAAATTCCCTTTCCAACCCTAGGCAGGTTGCTTGGCCTCTGTTTCAGCTCCCCACTGCAACATTTCATACCTCTTACTCTCTGCTCAGTTTCTGAAGACCAGCAGTTCGTGTTTGATAACAGCAGTGGCAGCTGCCAGGAAGCACGCTACACTTTACATGTTCGGAAAAGGCAAGCACTGCAGAGCCCCATTTTGTCCCCACACACTGCGCTGGCTGGATACGCTTCCAAAGCACATGTCCAAAAGCACATTTATTTATTGCACCCACCTCTGACTGAATCATTCAACTCTGTTAAAAGGAAAAAGGAGTCCTGCCAGCTCACCTGCTGTTTCAATGCAGGGGTACGAGGGAGGAGGTTTCTGCCATTTCCCATCTGCATCTTTCACGTGAGATCTGTCCGAAGCAAACGTCTCCAGGTACAGATCTGCTCGTATCATCCGGATTTTCCTGAACAGCAATGCAAAATTGTATCAAGAGATATATGTACATAACGCTGCATTAGCCACTCTGGAGAAGAGCCCTTTCTTCCTCCCAGGGAGCCTTGGCTTAGTTAAATACTCCACTCAGAAACACTGGGCTAAGCTGCTGGGCTGTTAAGAACAAACATCAGCAAGGAAAGGCTTTTGATGATTAAACAACAGCAATTAAAGAGCTTTAGAAAAATAATGCAGTGCATTGAGTTTCTTGGAGTATAACAGAAGACTTCTATCAGTATATATCCACAGAGACAACTTCAACTTGGACTTCATGAAATAAAATTCATGCTCTTCATCTTTATTTTTTTTGTCCTCACCTGTGAAATTCAGGATGAAGGCTGTCATCCAGCCTGAAGGCCTCCGTGCTGTACACGTCAAAAGGACAGGGGAATGGCAGCTCTGTGTCAAGATCATAAATGAAGTTCTGCTCCCCACTGGAAACATGAAGTAGGATAACGTGGTAGTCCTGGGAAGAACGGTAATTGTCAGGAGTTAAACAGTTGTTAACCAGAAACCGGCACAGGGAGTAGAAAAAAAGCCTCCTGGAAGCTGAGGCTACAGCTTCTCTTCTTTAGAGACTGCTTTCTGATGCTCGGGTATCGCGCCTGTGATGTTCCAGCACCAGGAGAGACGTTTCCTAATGCCTGCCTCAGCCCTCGTGCCTTTTGGTAAGCCTTGCTATTCTCCCCATTACTTGTAGCCTTCTTTGGTATCAGCCTGGGCAGCTAACCTGAAGAGTATGCTGGTCCTCATACCACATCTTTGATTCCTTAACATGTAGGAAACACGGGTATGGCAGGGGGTTGGAGAAACTCCAGTTACTATTTTCAGTGTTAGTTACTTACACTCATTGCAGTTTTCCAAAAAGTAAATTGAAGATACTTGTTGTTAACTCCTATTCCTTCTCAGATCATCCCGATAACACTTGGACCTCTTTTTAAACCAAGCCTTTTGTACAATATAAACACACTGATAATTTTCCAGAAAATGATTCTGTAAGGACAGAATTTCAGAAATTCACAGATTTTTTTTTTTTTAAAACAGAATTTCTGAAACAAATTGCCACGCAAAATTGATTTTTTCCCTCCCATACAGTATAACCATAACTACACATCTTTAAAAGGAATTCTGTAGTGGCAACTACTGAACTACATTAAATTAAATGACACGCCAAAAACTCTGGAAGAGCTTACATACAAGCTGGCACCTGAAGACATGTATTGCTCACATTTTTCCATCCCATGTCAGACCTATATGGATATTTTCACCCGTCAGCTTGTTACAAGACATCTATTTAACATCCTACAAAGCTGGCAGGCCCCAACAAAACCAGACAGTAATTTTCACAGAACTGTTGTGCACTCTTACCGATGCTAACTAAGCTTTGTCACCTGGTGGTTTTATGGGCCATCTCACTGCTATTTCCCTGTGAACAATAAAAGGGTTGCATTTAGGCTGCTGTAGAAGAATAATAAATACTAATATAGAACTACAGGATGGCTGAGGTCGGAAGGGACCTCTGGCACATACAGAGTGCTTCCTGATGCTCAGGGGGGACATAAACCTAAATTCATTCCAGCAGAGGTACCTAACACTACCCACCTCTGATCCTGCAGACCTCAGCTACAGAGGCACGCACTTAAATACTGACAAAGAAAGAACAGAGGGCCTTACCCAGACAACAGGCTCATCTCCATGCCCTGACTTCTGTTTCCAGAGCGGGACCTGAAAGTTAAGCAATTTGGCATAAACCACTCCTGACTTACAGAGATTAGTTTCACGTTGGGTAAGTTCTTTGCTAAACTCTGCATTTCATCAGCTTGTATCAGTGCTGCTGTCAGAAAGCTTGCTCCAGGTTTTATCTTTCAGAAACATTAAACTGGGCGCTATTCTGGACCATATAATGTAATATTCCCCCTAACCTGATGGATGACAGGGAAAAATCATCCCACAGCCCTTAGGGGCACCGTGATTCCTTCTTCCCACAATCCAAGCGTGACAGGTAAGGACATTCATAGAAACATTCAGGTTGGAAGAGACCTTTAAGATCATGTAGCCCAAACTTTAACCTTTAATTAAGATTGATCTGTTGTTTTAGGGCAACTTCTTTTAAGCTTGGAAAGAATGCCATGAACCTTTTGTTCCCCTGAGGGTATCTGTGGTGGTTTTACCGTACTGGGCAGCTAAACCCCACAACTGCTCTCTCACTCCCCCTCCTTTAGATGAGGAGGGGGAGAAGTAAAGCAAAGAACAACTCACGGGTTGAGATAAGGATAATTTAATTAAAGGGAAATAATTATAATAATTAAATAAAGACTACCATGAACTAACAATTTAACTAAGGGGAAATAAAAAGGGAAAGGGGAAAGGGAGGGGAAAAAAGGAAAATAAAAAAGAAGGGAGGAAAACAAACAAAGAAAATAAATGAAGGCTATGTGGAAGTGCAGAGGAAAGAAATTACTCTCTACTTCCCACAAATGAGCGATGATTGACCACGTCCTTGAAGCAAGGCCTCAACGCACGCAGCCGGTGTTCGAGAGGAGGACCGACGTCTTCCAAACGAGAGCCCACCCCCCCCCCCCTCTTCTTCCTGTTTCCACCTTTTATTGCTGAGTGTGACATCACATGGTATGGAATATCCCTTTGATTGGTTTAGGCCAGCTGCCCTAGTGATGTTTCTCTCCTCACCTTTTGCCCACCCCCTAGGAGGGTTAGAGAAAGGCCTAATACTGTGCCACTGCTGCTCAGCAGCAGACACAACACTGGTGTGATAACACTGCTGTTCGGGCTACAAGTACAGAGTACGGCACTGTATGGGCTGCTGCTGGGAAAGTTAACATTCCAGCCAGACCCAATACAACCTCCACCCCTTATTCCATAACATTTGTGTCACACTCAGATCCCCATACTTTAGTATACAAGCATCCTCATCATTATTCCTTGTCCTTTAACAGGACAAGGATTTAATAGGACAAGATTAATAGGCAGGTGTATCTTCTCATTCCATAGGTCTTTCTTGGAAAACGTTCATAAGAACTGTTGACGATTAGGTCTTCATCTGCCAAAGTGGTCACTCAAGGCAGGTGGAGTTGGATGTCTGGACGCGAGCACCAGCTTAGCTCAAGTCCTTGTTGCACTGCCCGGCTCCTTGCAACGTTGACCCGTCGTTGATCCTACAGCATCTTCCTACAACATATAACTTAGATTACAGATTAGTTTTCTCTCAGTGTCAAATCTCCTTGAGGCACACACTTGATATCCCCATTCTTTTGCATGACCCACCAGGTATACCCTGGTCCTTGGGCAAAGACAATCCCACGAGTGGGTTTGCCTTTTCCCGAGGCAGGAGCAACCCACACTGCCTTCCCCATCCACCTTCCTACATGCACTACGGGAACTTTAGCTCCTTTCACAGTGTGCAGGGGTTTTGTTTCGGCAGGACCAGCACGGCTGTCAGACCCCCTATTGTTAACTAGCCAAGTGGCTTCTGGTAGATTTGTGTCCCATTGTTTCCATGTCCCAGCACCTAATGCTCGTAACATAGTCTTTAACAGTCCATTGTACCTCTCAACCTTCCCAGAGGCTTGTGGGTGATAAGGGATGTGGTATACCCACTCAATACCATGCCTCTTTGCCCAGGAGGTAACAAGATTGTTTCGGAAATGACTCCCATTGTCAGACTCAATTCTCTTTGGTGTACCATGACGCCACAATACTTATCTTTCCAGGCCCAAGATAGTATTTCGGGCCGTGGCATGGTTTACAGGGTATGTTTCCAACCACCCAGTAGTTGCTTCTACCATGGTGAGTATGTACCGTTTGCCTTGGCGGGTTTTTGGAAGTGGTCCAATATAGTCAATTTGCCAGGCCTCACCATATTTAAACCCTAGCCATCTCCCCCTGTTCCAGGGAGATTTTACCTTCATGGCTTTCTTGATTGCAGCACAGGTCTCACACTCATGGGTAACCTGTGTGATGGCTTCAATGGTCAAGTCCACCCCTCGATCACGAGCCCATCTGTAAGTGGCATCCCTCCCCAGATGTCCTGATGTTTCATGGGCCCATCGAGCTACAAACAGCTCACCCTTACGTTCCCAGTCTAGGTCCACCTGAGCCACTTCAATTTTTGAAGCTCGATCCACTTCTTCGTTGTTCCGATGTTCTACAGTAGCGCGACTCTTGGGCATGTGGGCATCTACATGACGTACTTTAACATCCAGGTTTCCTACCCGGGCAGCAATATCTTGCCACAGGGTAGCAGCCCAGATAGGTTTACCTCTGCGCTGCCAGTTGCTCTCTTTCCATTGCTGCAGCCACCCCCACAGAGCATTTGCCACCATCCATGAGTCAGTATAAAGATACAATACTGGCCAATTTTCTCTTTCGGCGATATCTAGGGCTAGTTGTATGGCTTTTACTTCTGCATACTGACTCGACTCACCTTCCCCTTCCATGGCCTCCACAACTCGTTGTATGGGATTCCACACAGCAGCTTTCCATTTCCGATGACTCCCTATCACACGGCAGGATCCGTCAGTAAACAACGCATACCGCTTTCTGTCTTCTGGCAACTCATTGTATGGTGGTGCCTCTTCAGCACGGGTTACCTCTTCTGTTGGTACTCCGAAATCTCTGCCTTCCGGCCAGTCCATAATCTCTTCCAGGATTCCTGGGCGATTGGGTTTTCCCATTCGAGCCCGCTGTGTAATTAGCACTATCCACTTACTCCATGTAGCATCAGTTGCATGGTGTGTAGTGGGAATTTTCTCTTTGAACATCCAATGTAACACAGGTAACCGCGGTGCCAAGAGGAGCTGTGCCTCTGTACCCACAACTTCTGAAGCAGCTCGAACACCCTCATATGCTGTGAGTATTTCTTTTTCAGTTGGGGTGTAATTGGCTTCTGATCCTCGATAGCCCCGACTCCAGAAGCCCAGGGGTCGGCCTCGAGTTTCTTCTGGGGTTTTCTGCCAAAGGCTCCAGGTGAGGCCATGCTCCCCAGCTGCAGTGTACAGTATATTTTGCACAGCTGGTCCAGTACGGACAGGCCCAAGGGCTACTGCACGAGCTATTTCTTGTTTGATTTGTTCAAATGCCTGTTGTTGCTCAGGGCCCCACTCTAAATAGTTTCTCTTTCGAGTCACTCGATATAGAGGATTCACAAGCTGACTATAGCCTGGCACATGCATTCTCCAGAATCCCACGAGGCCTAGGAAAGCTTGCGTTTCTTTTTTGCTAGTTGGCGGAGACATTGCTGTTATTTTATTGATCACATCCATTGGAATATGGCGACGTCCATCCTGCCATTTTACCCCCAAGAACTGGATTTCCTGTGCAGGCCCCTTGACCTTGCTCTGTTTAATGGCAAAACCAGCTTTCAGGAGAATTTGGATTATTTTCTTCCCTTTCTCGAAAACTTCTTCTGCTGTGTTGCCCCACACGAGGATGTCGTCAATGTACTGAAGGTGCTCAGGGGCTCCCCCTTGCTCCAGTGCAGACTGGATCAGTCCATGGCAAATGGTAGGGCTGTGTTTCCACCCCTGGGGCAGCCGATTCCAGGTGTATTGGATGCCCCTCCAAGTGAAAGCAAACTGCGGCCTGCATGCTGCTGCCAAAGGGATGGAGAAAAATGCATTAGCAATATCAATTGTGGCATACCACTTGGCTGCCTTTGACTCTAGTTCGTACTGAAGTTCTAGCATGTCCGGCACTGCAGCACTCAGTGGTGGCGTGACTTCATTCAGGCCGCGGTAGTCCACTGTTAGCCTCCACTCGCCATTAGACTTTCGTACTGGCCATATAGGACTATTAAAGGGTGAGCGAGTCTTGCTGATTACTCCCTGACTCTCCAGTCGGTGAATCAACTCATGGATGGGAATTAGGGAGTCTCGGTTGGTGCGATATTGCCGTCGGTGCACCGTTGTAGTAGCAATTGGTACCTGTTGTTCTTCAACCTTCAGCAATCCTACAACAGAAGGGTCTTCTGAAAGGCCAGGCAAGGTAGACAGCTGCCTAATCTTTTCTGTGCTCAAAGCAGCTATGCCAAAAGCCCACCGGTATCCTTTTGGATCCTTGAAGTACCCTCTCTTGAGATAGTCTATGCCAAGGATACATGGAGCCTCTGGGCCAGTCACAATGGGATGCTTTTGCCACTCATTCCCAGTTAGACTCACTTCAGCTTCCAGTACAGATAGTTGTTGGGATCCCCCTGTCACTCCGGAGATACAGGTAAGTTCTGTCCCTTGGTAGCCTGATGGCATTAAGGTACATTGTGCGCCAGTGTCCACTAAAGCTTTGTATTCTTGTGGTTCTGATGTGCCAGGCCATCGGATCCACACAGTCCAATAAATCCGGTTATCCCTCTCCTCTACCTGGCCAGAGGCAGGGCCCCTCTAGTCCTGGCTGGAGCGTCTGCCACTTAATTCTTGCAAATGAGAGGTAGAGGTCTCTTCATCAGGGTCAAGAATAACATCAGCTCTTCTACTGCCTCTGGGGTACTGCCCCATGGAAACTGGAGCAGCACTTCTCTTAGGAGCCCCTCTTCTTGCTGCTGTATTTCCTTTCAGTTCACATACCCGAGCAGCTAGGGTTGAAGTAGGTACACCATCCCATTTCCTCATATCTTCCCCATGGTCACGCAGAAAAAACCACAAGGTGCCACGTGGTGTACGTCTTGGGTACTCTCTCTCTTGAGCGCGCGAATGCTGATTCTTAGTGGCTGAAGTATCACTCTGTCTAAATGAGGGGGAATATACTCGTTCCACGAGCTTGTCAAGTCCTTTAGACAGTTTCTCCACAGCTGAGACACTGGACTGTAGCGGAGCAGAGAGATTGTCTTCATATTTTTGAAGCTGGCAGGACATATCATACATTGTTGGTCCCATCCCCTCATCCCAGTTAATTGATGCCAGGGTACTGGCATGTGCTGGTGGTGCACTCCGCACAAATTTACGCCACATGGATGTTGTGCACTGGACTTCATCGGGGTCTTGAGGTGTCTGGGCATTGTCCAAATCACTATAAATCATCTCCCGCACAGCTAATTCCCGCAGATGCTGGAGACCCTTATCTATAGTGGTCCACTTGCCTATTTGATATACAATATCTTCCTTATGGGGATATCTTTCTCTCACAGCCGCCAGGAGTCGTCTCCAGAGGCTGAGGGCCTGTGCTCCTCTCCCGATTACTTTGTCGATTACCCTTTCTCTAGAGAGGGATCCCAGCTGCTTGGCTTCATTGCCTTCTAATTGTAGGCTATTGGCCCCAACATCCCAGCATCGGAGCAGCCAAGTGAGGATGTGTTCACCTGGGCGTCGACCATAATTTCACAGAATTTCACAGAATTTCTAGGTTGGAAGAGACCTCAAGATCATCGAGTCCAACCTCTGACCTAACGCTAACAGTCCCCACTAAACCATATCCCTAAGCTCTACATCTAAACGTCTTTTGAAGACTTCCAGGGATGGTGACTCCACCACCTCCCTGGGCAGCCCGTTCCAGTGCCTAACAACCCTTTCAGTAAAGAAATTCTTCCTAACATCTAACCTAAAACTCCCCTGGCGTAACTTTAGCCCATTCCCCCTCGTCCTGTCACCAGGCACATGGGAGAACAGGCCAACCCCCACCTCACTACAGCCTCCTTTAATGTACTTATACAGAGCAATAAGGTCACCCCTGAGCCTCCTCTTCTCTAGGCTGAACAAGCCCAGCTCCTTCAGCCGCTCCTCATAGGACTTGCTCTCCAGGCCCCTCACCAGCTTCGTCGCCCTTCTCTGGACCCGCTCAAGCACCTCGATGTCCTTCTTGTAGCGAGGGGCCCAAAACTGAACACAGTACTCGAGGTGCGGCCTCACCAGAGCCGAGTACAGGGGGACGATCACCTCCCTAGCCCTGCTGGTCACGCTGTTTCTGATACAAGCCAGGATGCCGTTGGCCTTCTTGGCCACCTGAGCACACTGCTGGCTCATATTCAGCCGACTGTCCACCATCACTCCCAGGTCCTTCTCTGCCTGGCAGCTCTCCAACCATTCCTCTCCCAGCCTGTAGTTCTGCTTGGGGTTATTGCGTCCCAGGTGCAGGACCCGGCACTTGGCCTTGTTGAACTTCATACAGTTGACCTCAGCCCATCGGTGCAGCCTATCCAGATCCTCCTGCAGAGCCTTCCTACCCTCGAGCAGATCAACACACGCACCTAGCTTGGTGTCATCTGCAAACTTACTGAGGGTGCACTCAATGCCGTCATCCAGATCATTGATGAAGATGTTAAAGAGGACCGGCCCCAGCACCGAGCCCTGGGGGACGCCACTAGTGACTGGCCTCCAACTGGACTTGGCTCCATTTACCACAACTCTTTGGGCCCGGCTATCCAGCCAGTTTCTAACCCAACGAAGCGTGCGCCAGTCCAAGCCAAGAGCAGCCAGTTTCTTGAGGAGAATGCTGTGGGAGACGGTGTCAAAAGCCTTGCTGAAGTCAAGGTAGACCACATCCACAGCCTTTCCCTCATCCACCCAGCGCGTCACTTTGTCGTAGAAGGAGATCAGGTTCGTCAAGCAGGACCTGCCTTCCATAAACCCATGCTGGCTGGGCCTGATCGCCTGCTTGCCCTTCAAGTGCCGCATGATGACTCCCAAGAGGATCTGCTCCATGAGCTTCCCTGGTACTGAGGTCAAACTGACCGGCCTGTAGTTCCCCGGGTCTGCCCTCCGGCCCTTCTTGTAGATGGGCGTCACATTCGCTAGTCGCCAGTCAGCTGGGACCTCCCCCGATAGCCAGGACTGCTGATAAATGATGGATAGGGGCTTGGCCAGCTCCTCTGCCAGTTCTCTCAGTACCCTTGGGTGGATCCCATCCAGCCCCATCGATCTGTGGACATCCAAGTGCCGTAGCAGGTCACCAACCAGTTCTTCGTGGATGGTGAGGGCCACATCCTGCTCCCCGTCCCCTTCCACCAGTTCTGGGTACTGGGTATCCAGAGAGCAACCGGTTTTGCCGCTAAAGACTGAATAAAACGGAATAAAACGGAATAAAACGGAATAAAACGGAATGGAATGGAATGGAATGGAATGGAATGGAATGAAAGGAAAGGAAAGGAAAGGAAAGGAAAGGAAAGGAAAGGAAAGGAAAGGAAAGGAAAGGAAAGGAAAGGAAAGGAAAGGAAAGGAAAGGAAAGGAAAGGAAAAGGAATGGAATGGAATGGAACGGAACGGAATGGAATGGAATGGAATGGAATGGAATTGAATGGAGTGGAATGGAATGAAATGGAATGAAATGAAATGAAATGGAATGAAATGGAATGGAATAGAATGGAATGGAACGGAATGGAACGAAATAGAAAGGAATGGAATGGAATGGAATGGAATGGAATGGAATGGAATGGAATGGAATGGAATGAAACGAAACGGAATGGAATAGAATGGAATGGAACGGAATGGAATGATATAGAAAGGAATGGAATGGAATGGGATGGAATGGAATGAAATGGAATGGAATAGAATGGAATGGAACGGAATGGAACGAAATAGAAAGGAATGGAATGGAATGGAATGGAATGGAATGGAATGGAATGGAATGGAATGGAATGAAACGAAACGGAATGGAATAGAATGGAATGGAACGGAATGGAATGATATAGAAATGAAAGGAATTGGAATGGAATGGAATGGAATGGAATGGAATGGAATGGAATGGAATGGAATGGAAGAGAATGGAATGAAATGAAATGGAAAGGAATGGAATGAAATGAAATGAAGTGGAATGGAATGGTGTCGTGGTTTAACCCGGCCGGCAGCTAAACACCACGCAGCCGTTCGCTCACCCTCCCCCCTCCCTCTCTGGGACGGGGGAGAGAAATGGAAAGTGAAGCCCGTGAGTTGAGATAAAGACAGTTTAATAAGACAGGAAAATAATAATAACAAAATAATAATAACAATAATAACAATAATAATAATATGGTGATAATAGGGAAATAATAATAATATGTACAAACAAGTGATGCACAATGCAATTGCTCACCACTCGCTGACCGATGCCCAGCCTAACCCCGAGCAGTCCGGCCCCCTTCCCCCGGCTAGCCACCCCTATATATTGTTTAGCATGACGTCAGATGGTATGGAATACCCCTTTGGCTAGTTTGGGTCACCTGTCCTGGGTCTGCCCCCTCCCAGCTCTTACTGCACCCCCAGCCTGCCCGTTGGCAGGACAGAGCAAAAGGCTGAGATGTCCTTGGCTTAGTATAAGCACTGCTCTGCAACAATTAAAGCATCGGGGTGTTATCAGCACTCTTCTCATCCTAAGCCAAAACACAGCATTCCACCAGCTACTAGGAAGAAAATTAATTCTGTGCTAACTGAAACCAGGACAAATGGATAGGAATGGAATGGATAGGAATGGAATGAAATGAAATGGAATGGAATGGAATGGAATGGAATGGAATGGAGTGAAATGGAATGGAATGGAATGGAATGGAATGGAATGGAATGGAATGGAATGGAATGGAATCGAAAGGAATGGAAAGGATTGAAATGAAATGAAATGAAGTTGAAAGGAATGGAATGGAATCGAATGGAATGGAATTTAATGGAATGGAACGGAACGGAACGGAACGGAATGGAATGGAATGGAATGGAATGGAAAGAATTGGGATGGAATGGAATGGAATGGAATGGAATGGAATGGAATGGAATGGAATGGAATGGTGGCTGTGGCCTGGAGGAGGCCGTGGCCTGTGGAGAGGCCCCGCAGGAGCAGGCCCCGGGCTGGACTGGAACAGGCTGTGCTGAGCCTGCTTTGTCCGTGACGTTCCTTGGGGAATGATCTCCCTGTCCTTCTGGCAGCCCTTGAGCCCTTTCCATCCTCTTTTCTCCCCTTTGCGTTGGAGGAGGGGCAGGGAGAGAGCGCTTGTGCTGGAGCTCAGCTGCCCAGCTAAGGAAAACCACCACGGCTCTCTCTTGCCGCTGCTGCAGCACGCTGGTAGCAGCCAGCACCATCTGTTCTTCGAGCGTCAGCAAGCCCACAGCATCTTCCTTGAAGGGATCCCGTTCCTTCACGCCTGACAGGCGCCGCCTCCAGAGGTTGAGGGCTTGTGCCCCGTTTGCAAGCACTTTCTCAGTGCCCCCTTCCCCAGAGAAGGATCCCAGCTGCTTGGCTTCCCTGCCCTCTGCTGCCAGGCTCCCGCAGCTGCTATCCCAGCAGCGCAGCAGCCAGCTGACAATGTGCTCGCCTGAAGGACAGCTGCAATCTTGTCCCATTACTCGCAGCCCGCCCAGGGACGGGGATCACCTGCTTCCTGCTGCTTTTGTCTCTGTTCTCCTTTCCAACAGCCTCCTGTTCCCTGGGACGGCCCTACCTTGGGGGAGCCTGCCTCGCCTTCCTCTTGCTCCTTCCCCTTCTTGGGAGGACTTTCTGCCCTTCCGAAACGAGATGACTTCTGCACGCATTCCTTCCCCTTGTGTGTATTGGCACCTGAGACAGCAACGGGGTAGTCCCCAGAGCCAGCTCTTAGGGCCTGTGCCAGGCTTGGTGTGGCTGCAGGGAATATGCCAGGGGCTGGAGGGGCTGCAGGGAACATGTCAGGGGCTCAAGGGGCTGCAGGGCGAGTGACAAGGCTTTGAGGGGCCTCAGGTCCCACCGCAGTGGTTGAAGTCGATGCAGGGAACATCAGAGTTGTTGGAGGGGCTGCAGGTAAAATGCCAGGGCTTGCAGGGGCTGCAGGGTGCATCAGGTCAACAGCTTTGCATCAGGTCAAGACGCATTTTGCTAGAACCATACATTTCCTCCAGAAGGGGCTGAAGAGCATGGAATGGTCTTCAAAATGCACAGAGCAAACCCCAGCAAAGGTAGAGCTGCTGCTAGCAAGTAGGTAACTTTATTGTTCCTGTTGTTAATTTTGTTTCACAACAACAGATGCAAATATGTATCTTGAGTTGAGGGCAAAGGTGACCTTGGATCTGAAGCTCACAGGCGTTCGCTAATGTACCCCATCCGGAGTGAATCCAGAACGACTCGGAAGGAAAAATAAAGTCCAAACCAGTGCGCTGTGATAAAGAGAGTTTAATAGGGTAGAAAAGGAAGAGAAACAAACATAATAATAAATAGTGATATTTATAATTTATAATATATTAATATATAAAAATATTTAATACTAATAAATACTAAGACTTATAATTTTATAATAATAAAACAATGCCATACTGTACAACACAGTCAATAAAGTGGATTTAATTAAATAAATAATAAAACCAATAAATTAAATGAAAATTTAAAAAAATAAATTTAATAAAAATAAAACCCATTTTTCCCATTCCAATGAATTGCTATCCCCATCATCACTTCCCATCCCACTGATCATTTGCTATCCCAAAAACCTCCCAGTTCTTATCCCCTCGGCATCCCAGTGCAAGAAGAGCTGCAGGCAGAGGCCTTGCTGAGTGACCACCTAAGGAGAGGAATTTAATCCAGAAGGCAGGAAAGAAGAGCAATGCCCTGAAAGAAGTAAGTCCTGTCTCTCAGCCCTTTGGTGTCCCAAGCAGCAGTTGCCATGGCCAAGTTTTCCCAGCCCAGCTGCTGCCAGCATCTCCCCAGCTTGCCAGTGCCACCTTCCTGGGTGAGGCACGCGCGCATTTGCCATTGGCATTTGCCGTTGCCCATCCCTGAGAGTGGCAAGCAGTGCGTAGGTCCAGCATGAGAGAGGGGAGAGGGCAAGCGAGAGGGGCAAGGGCTGAGGAGCGTGGCTGAAGCTGGAGCAGGTGCCTGCAGAGGTCTCTGTGCCTGTGTGCTGAGCGGGCCTGGGTGCTGCGGGGGCCGTCGAGGAGAAGCCCAAGGTCAGTCACGGGTAGCCGTAAGAGTAGGCTCTGGCGTGGTCCTTCTGCCGCTGCACGAAGAATTGCACGGGGCCGATCTTCGTCTGGTGGGCTGCCCGCTGCCGCTCCTCCTGGGCCAGCTTCTTCAGGCGCTCCCGCTCGGAACGCTGCTGCGGCGTGATGGGCACCGATTCCTCCTGCTCCTCCAGCGGCGTGGGCGCCGCGTCGCGGCCTGCCCAGGGCTCCACGCAGGACACGTAGTCCACGTGGGGCTGCGCCGGATGCTGCAGTGTGCGTGGCTGCGTGGGCAGAGCCGGACTCTGCGCTTGGCCCCCCACGGCTGGCAGGCCCAGCGCTCTGGGCGCCGGCTCTAGGGGAGCTCTCCATGCTGGCGCCGTGCTGCCTGGTGGTGCCGGCAGCGCCTGGGCCTTGTGGCCAGCTGGGGGCTGGGGGGCAGCGGGCGCAGCGCTGGAGCCTGGCAGCGTCGGCCGGGCCCTGGGCATGCTGCTGGGGCCGCTGGAGGTGGGCTGCGGCTGCACACAGGGTGGCTGGTGCACTGGCCCCAGCGCCTTGGCCCTGGCCCCCAGCAGCTGCAAAGTCTCGCTGGGGGTCTTTGTCTCCGGCTGCTGGCGCTGCAGCGTCTTGGCCCCACTGGCTTGGGGCCGGAGCCTGTCCTGGGGCCGCATGGCACAGGCACGGGCACGGGGCTTCATGGGGAGGGGTTCCGGCAGCAGCAGCGTTCTGCGAAGAGACGGCGCTGCTGCTCCTTGCCCCCCAGCAGCCCCCGGGCTTCGCGCTCTCTTGCTGGACGCCCTGGTGCTGTCGCTCGCCAGCTGCTGCCTGCCACTGCCCGCTTGGCTGCTGCTGCCAGCCAGCGTGCTGTGGCCACCCGTCTTACCCTGGCACAGCGTCTTGGGGCCTTGGCCAGCCTGGCCCAGCAGCAGTCTTCTCCTTGTCGGGGGTCTTGTCCGTCGTCGGCCTCCTGTGCTGGGAGCTCTGCGCTGTGCTGGGGGTGCCAGTGGGCGCGGGGCGCTTGGCCCCCCACTTGGTGCCGGTGGGCGCAGGGGCAGGCAGGGGGCTCTGGAGGGGACTGTGAGGGGGACTGGGCAGGGCTCTCCTCAGGGCTGGGAGAAGTTGAGGCCTCTTGAGGGGAGCCAAGGGAGGCTGGGGCAGGGGTCTCCTGCGGGCAGGGAGCCAGTCAGGGTCAGGGGGCCTCTTGAGGGGAGCCAAGGGAGGCTGGGGCAGGGTTCTCCTGCGGGCAGGGATGAATTCCTGCTGGGGGGGCCTTTTGGGCAGGGCTCTCCTGAGCTGGGGCCGGGCTGCAGGCTTGAGGGGGGAGCTGAGTGGCGGCACAGCAGCTGCAGGGGGCTGCAGCGCCCGCCCAGCCTGCACCTTGTCGGGGTGCAGCCCAGGGCTTGAGGGGACCTCACCCAGCGCTCTGGTGGCTGCCAGTCCCTGTGTGCTCGGCTCCTCGATGTCCTCGCAGAGGTCGGGCAGCTGCGAGAGGAAGTGCTTGAGGACAGAACTGCTGGGGACAGCGGCGAAGGCGTCCTGGGGCTCCACGGCATCCAGGCAGCTGAGCAGCTCCTCCAAGCCGGAGCTGTCCAGGTCCGCCGGGAGCTGGTCCTGCACGTGCTGCAGCTGCTGGCTGTCCCCTGCCAGCTGGGGAAAGGCCTCGGCGAAGGCATCGGGGCCCAGCTCCAGCAGCTCCAGGGGCTCCTCAGGCACCTCTGCAAGTGTCGCCGCTGAGGAAAAAGCAAGCCAATGCAATCCCCCAGGCATCCCCCGATGCCAGCTTTGCCATGGCTCCTGGGTGTGGGGCGCTCAGCGGCCGGCTGGGCCAGCCCCAAACTCACCGTCGGGCGACGCCGTTTGGGTGCTGGCGGTCCTTGGAGCCTGGGCAGGCTCAGGGGGAGTGGGGCCGGGCAGCGGGGGCCCCTGGTCCTCACTGAGCCCCACGGCGTGCAAGCAGGGCTCCGGCAGCTGCCCCCGGCTGCTGCTCAGGGTGCGGGGCGCGGGGAGCACCTGCCCCCGCAGTGGAGGCCCCGGCACAAGGAGTGGGGGGGGGCTGGGGTGGGCAGGAGCCTGCAGCAGGCAGGTGCCTGCAGAGTGCAGGAGCTCCCCTTGGAGCACAGCCCTGGGCCCCAAGCAGAGGGGATCCTGGGGCACCAGCGTCTCCGTCAGCAGGGGCTGTCCACACTGAGAGACACTGGGGGCACAGGGAGGAGCGGTGTGGGGGAGCTGCCCCACAGCAGGGAGCTGTCCCACGGCGGAGAGCTGCCCAAGCTGCAGGTGGTGGCCCTCAGCTGGGAGGTGCCCCCCAGGTGGCAGCTGCACCCCAGTGGGGGGCTGCAGCACCTGCCCCTGGAGCCCCGGCACCACGTGCCAGGCGGTGGCCTGGGGCAGCGCGGAGGGGAGGGTGGGTACCTGCAGGGGCTGCAAGGGCACCGCCGTCGCTCCGGGGAGGGAGGGCAGCAGCCAGGCAGCCACCGTTGGCGGCACGGCTGCGACGACGAAGGGGGAGTTTTGCCTCTGCGCAACCCGCGGAAGCCATCTGGGGAAACCCTCTGTGGGAAAAAGGGCGCTGGGCTGAGCTCTGGGGCGCTGGGCTCGCCAGCAGGGCCACAGCCCCGGGAGGAGCGGGAGCCGGCTGCTGGACCTGCCATGGTGGCTGGAGAGTGGGGCGGTTGCTTGGGGAACCCGCGCAATGGGGGTTCCATCCCAACGGCTGACCAGCCCCTCGCCGACATCTTGGGGAGGACTGCAGGCTTCGGACCCAAGCAGGCTGCCCAGCGCAAGACTTGGCCATCCCCAGCAGGCTTGCCCTCCCATGCAGCACTTGCCATGCCCATGATGCTTCCACACTGCCTCTTCCCGGCCTGAGCATTTCCCACCCCAGTACCAGCTTTCATCCTCATGGTCATTTCCCATCCTGACAAGTTCACAAGATAACAGATTCCCATACAAAAGATTTCCCATCAACACGAAGCGTTTCTTCATCCAAAGAGATCTCGTCCCAAAGAATTCCCCTCTCTTGGAGGACTTTCCCAAGTATTTCCTTCCCCAGGGAATGGTACCCACCCCATTCAAGACTTCCCATCCCAATGCTTTCCCATCCCAGGAGCCATTGCCCATCCCAATGCTTTTGCTTCCCAATGCTTTCAAACCCCAGGAACATTTCCCATCTCTCTCATTTCCTAGCCCAATGGCTTTCTACCCCAAGGAAGCCTTCCCATCCCAGCACGGATTTCTCGGCCCACTCAGCATTCCCCATCCCAAGCATTTCCCAGTTTCACCATCCAACACACAGCTTGGCCACCCCACAGCTATGGAGAGATCACAAGAGGGATTTGGACGATGCTGATAGACACAAGGTCACGGGGATTTGCTGTGCTGACGATTGCTCTTTCTTACAGATCAACACAGACCCCCAGTCCCAAGGGCGCCAGGCAGAATCTGGCGAATATGTAGATACGAGGCTCTTCCATTTCTTACTGGGAAAGAAAGAGATCTGTGCGTTTCTCTCTCTCCACCTCCGGAAAAAGGAAGGGGAGAGCGCTAATGAACAGGAGCATGCTCAGCTCAGCCACCGGCATGGAGGCTGCCCGCTCCTCAGCACCTCTAAGCAGCAGCACCTTCAAGTCTCCTCCTGCAGCAGCAGCACATCAGTGTCTCTTATCCCACCAGCAGGACAGTGGCGTCTCCCATTACACCATGCCGACCTCCACGCCTCGAGTGCCAGCAGCAGTCCTCAATGCGAGCTGG
Source organism: Anas platyrhynchos (assembly GCF_047663525.1). Taxonomy (NCBI): domain Eukaryota; kingdom Metazoa; phylum Chordata; class Aves; order Anseriformes; family Anatidae; genus Anas; species Anas platyrhynchos. The sequence goes on from NC_092618.1 coordinate 7,216,503, forward strand.
ACGCTCAGGGCACTTGTGGCCACCCACCTTTGTGAGCTCCAAGGCTGACAGTGACTCTCTGCTGAGCTCCCATGGCTCTCGGGCGTCCCGGTGGCAGAGCTTACAGCGCTACGCTGACTGCCAGGAGAAAAGACTGCCAGGAAATGGCTGCTCCACAATGCCAGGAGCAAGGTCTGCTGGGCTGGGGGTTCGCAGGGGAGCTCGGCCTTGGGCCTGGCAACTGTGCCTGGGAGCCAGGGATTGCCTTGGCATGCAGCTGGACACCTGGGCCTGAGAAAGCAAGGTCTCTTTCAAGACGCTTGGCACCATCGTCACCCAGTGGCTGTCTCAGGGGGACGAGAGAAATGCGAGCTCCTTTCTCTCGGAAGCACCACGTCCTCCTCTCTTTGTTGTATTTGGCTATGACTTTAGGAATCCCTGCAATCCCTGCAGCTGTGTCCCCTGCCAGCTTCTTGTGTGCCCCAAGCATCCTCGCTTGCAGGGCAGTAGAAGATGCAGAAAAGGACTTGCCTTAGTAGAAGCACTGCCCTGCAGGAGCTCCAACATCCCTCTTAACAGCACACTGTAGCCCCAAAAGCCCCCCAAACGGCACATTTCAGCTACTGGGAAGGAAATGAGCTCAGTCAAGGTGAGCTACCCGCTCAAGGCCCAGGTGTCTGTGAGGCGGTGTTGGCAAGGAGTCCTGTTGTGTGAGTCCGTTCTTTGTGGGTGCTCCATCCCCACAAGGCTTGCTCTGAAAGGCCCAGGAGAGTCTTGTGGGCACTGGCCTGGGGTCCCAGGCTGAGCCAGCTGCTGGCTGCAAATCAGGGAGGCTTGCTCAGTGTCTTGGTTTGGGTTTGCGTGGCCAGGCTGTGGGAGCGGGGGGCTGCAGGGGTGTCCTCTGTGAGAAGAATGCAGCAGCTGCCCCATGGGAGCTCAGGGCCGCTTCCAGGAGGCTCCAGGAAGGACCCACCCGCTGCTGCCCAGAACGTAGAGCAAAAGGATGATGTTTGCACCTGGGGGAGAGCCCATCTAAGAAAGGGAACAAAAGCTGCTGCCCAGCAGCGTCTGGGTCAGGGAGGAGTGAGAAAGCTCTGTGCAGCCCCCAAGGTCCGTGCAGCAGGAGGCAGGAGGTGCTCCAGGCTCACAGCAGCAATTCCCCTGTGGCCTGTGCAGGGAGAGGCCCCTGGTGGAGCAGGCTGTCCCCCTGCAGCCCATGGGTCCCCCGTGGAGCAGATCCCCACGCTGCAGCCCCCCCATGGAGGAGCCCATGTTGGAACAGGTGGATCTGCCCTAGAAGAGGCTGCGACCTGTGGAGGAGGCCCCAGAGGAGCAGGGTGTTCAAGGAAAGGTTGGAGCTGGTGCTTAGGAACATGGTTTATTAGGTGACATTGGTAGTACAGTGATGACTAGACCGGACAAATGTGAAGGTCTCCTCCAACAATAATGATTCTATGATACCTCCACCACGTCCTCCTCCTCCACTTCCTCCTCATTGTTCACGGCCTTTTTCTTGTCCACTGCCTCCTCCTTGTCTACTGCGTCCTCCTCGTCCCCCGCCTGCTAATCCTATTTCTCATTTTCCTCCTCCTTCTCCTCCTTCCCTGCCTCTTGCACCTCCAACACCTCCTCCACCTCCACTGCCTCTTCCTCCTTCTCCTTCTCCAGCCCCACTGACTATTCCTCCTCCACATCTTCCTCCACCTCGGCAGAAGCTTCCTGGCCAACTTCCTCTGCATGCTCCTTGCTAAGGCATGCTGGTAGCAATGATCGTGAGCCCAGAAATGTCAGGAGGAGTTGCCACGAACCAGGTGTGCCAAGGCGGCTTCTCTGGGAGGCTATGGCTGTGAGCGCTGCCCACCGCTCCTAATTCTAGTTCCATTTGTCACCCCACAGGACCATGTCACCGTGACCCTGTAAGGTAGCAGCTGGCGGCTCCTGTCATCTTGATGACGCTCTGTGATGCGTTGCTTGTTGCCTGGGTAGCGATTGTTAGCTATTATGCAAATGGCTTGTCATCAATCAGGGGTGTGGCTGCTCCTCCCTATAAAAGGGCCAAAGGGGGGCAGTGGGAGCCAGAGTGTTGGAGAGGGGAGATGGGAGGAGGTGGAAACAGAAAAGGATGAGGAAGAGGCATAGGTGGAAAAGGGGGAGTAAGAGAAGAAGGGGGCCGTGGAGGAGGTGGAGGAGGAGGAGGTGGCGGAGGAGGAGGTGGCGGAGGTGGTGGTGGAGGAGAAGATTGAGGAGGTGGCGGAGAAGATTGAGGAGGTGGCAGCATGAGTAGGAGTGGTGACAAAAGAGGAGGCGAGCAAGGGATAGGCAGAGGGACATGATGGAGGTGGAAGAGGAGAAGAAGGTGGTGGAGAAATAGTAGAATACTAGAGGAGGAAGTGGCGGCAAAAATGAAAAAAAAAAAAAAAAGGAGGTGGTGGAGGAGGAGTAAGAGGTGGTGGAGGAGGAGGCGGCCAAAAAAAAACAAAAAACAAAAGAGAAGGAGTAGAAGGTGGAGGAGGAGAAGGAGGTGGAGGAGGAGGTGGTCAAGGAGGAGGAGGCAGAGGACTCCAAAACAAAAGACCCTCTCTGGTGGTTAGTGTTGACCACTGCTCCTAATTCTAGTTCCATTTGTCATCCCACAGGACCATGGCACAGTAGCCCTGTAAGGTAGCAGCTGGCTGCTCCTAGCAACTTGATGATGCTCTGTGATGCGTTGCTTGTGGCCTGGTTGCCTGGGTAGCGATTGTTAGCTATTATGCAAATGGCTTGTCATCAATCGGGGATGTGGCTGCTCCTCCCTATAAATGGGCCAAAGGGGGGCAGTGGGAGTCAGAGTGTTGGACAGGGGAGATAGGAGGAGGTGGCGGAGGAGGAGGTGGCGGCAGCGGCGGAGGAGGCCAAAAAAATCACAAATACAAAAAAAAAGAGGATGAGGAGAAGGAGGTGGGAGAGGAGAAGGACAAAAAAAGACAAAAACAAAAATCCTAAAAAATGAGGAGGAGGAGGATGTGTTGGAGAAAGTGATGGTGGAGGAGGAAGCCAAAAAAAAAAAAATACAAAACAGAGGAGGAGGAGGCGGTGGCGGAGGAGGAGGTGGTGGAAGTGGAAGCCAAAATAAAAAGGAATAAAAACAAAAAAGGAGGAGGAGGAGAAGGTGGCGGAGGAGGAGGCGGTGGAGGAGGAGGCCAAGGAGGAGGTTTGCTCAGCTACAGCAAGCCATGGGATTTTTGCTGTTTAAACTTTTAACTCCTTGACTAAAAACAGGGGTTGTCATTCGTGGACAAATACTGGCTCAAGTACACCGTCGCTGCAAGAGGAGCACAAGCTACCTGCAAATGGGCAAATATACCTCTGCAAGTTTTCTTACAAGGGAAAAAGACAAAAAGGCCTGTGCCTGGCAGAGGGAGCACTGAACATCTAGCAAAACAGTCTATCGCAGACAGACAACGCTGGCCCGGAAATCCTGCTTGAAAATTTGGTGTACCTGAAACTGAGACAGAAATTGGAACTTTCAACAAAACGCTGTAGGGTAGAAGTTGTTTTAGCTGAACATACTGGGCACATATTTGAGTGCAAAAGGTAAGGTATTGCTTTGTTTATGTAAGATCTGAGTGTTTCACCCAGCACTCCCGCATCCTCTCTTAAGTAGGGGAGGCAACCATAAGATGCAGAAGTTGGCAGATGCACAGGATGTGAAGTACTATCAGTAAAGAATTTCTTCCTAACATATATTAGAAATCTAACTTTTCGGTTGAAAGCTATTACTCCATGTCCTGTCACTCCAGGCCCTGATAAAGACCCCCTCCCCAGCTTTCCTACAGGTTGCCTTTAATCACAGGAAGGCTCTCCCTGGTGTCACAGAATCTATTGCAGATGATTTCATACAATAATAGAAAAGCTTTTGTTGGAAAGCACAACGGAGGGGGGAGGGTGGACGAACGGGTCTGTGGTGTTTAGCTGCCGGCTGGGTTAAACCACACCAGTGTGGTTTAAAAAAAAAGAAAAGAGGAGGAGGAGGTGGCCAAAAAAATCACGAATAAAAAAGGAAAAGAGGAGGAGGAGGAGGAGGTGGCCAAAAAATCACAAATACAAAAAAGAAAAGAGGAGGAGGAGGTGGCCAAAAAAATCACAAATACAAAAAAGAAAAGAGGAGGAGGAGGTGGCCAAAAAATCACAAATACAAAAATGAAAAGAGGAGGAGGAGGTGGCCAAAAAATCACAAATACAAAAAAGAAAAGAGGAGGAGGAGGCCAAAAAAAACACGAATACAATGATTTTTTTGGCCTCCTTTTCCTCCTCCTCTTTTTTTTTTTGTATTAGTGAATTTTTGGCCTCCTCCTCCTCCTCATGCTCATTTTTTTTTTGTGTGTTTGTGATTTTTTTGGCCACCTCCTCCTCCTCATGCTCATTTATTTTGTGATTTTTTTGGCCTCCTCCTCCTCATGCTTTTTTTTTGTATTTGTGATTATTTTGGCCACCTCTTCCTCCCCATGCTCTTTTTTTTTTGGGTATGTGATTTTTTTGGCCACCTCTTCTTCATCATGCTCATTTTTTATGTCTATGATTTTTTTGGCCACCTCCTTCACTTCATGCTCTTTTTTTTCTATTTGAGATTTTTTTGGCCGCCTCCTCCTCCTCCTCCTCTTTTTTTTTGTATTTGTGTTTTTTTTTGCCTTTTCTTCCTCCTTTTTTCTTTTTCCTTTTTTTGATTTTTTTGGCCTCCTCCTCCTCTTCCTCCTCCTGTTTTTTTTTAATAGTTTTGATTTTTTTGGCCTCCTCCTCCTCCTCTTATTTTTTTTGTATTTGAGATATTTTTTTGCCTCCTTCTCCTCCTCCTCTTCTTATTTGAATTAGTGATTTTTTGGCCTCCTCCTCCTTCTCTTTTTTTTGTATTTGTGATTTTCTTGGCCACCACATCCTCCTCCTCATCCTCTTTTTTTTTTTTGTATTTGTGATTTTTTTTGGCCGCCTCCTCCTCTTTGGATTTTGTATTTGAGGTTTTTTTGGCCACATCCTCCTCCTCCTCCTCTTTTTTTTTTGTGTTTGTGATTTTTTTGACCTCCTCCTCCTCCTCCTCCTACTCTTTTATTTTTGTATTTGCGATTTTTTTGGCCTCCTCCTCATGCTTTTATATATGTATTTGTGATTTTTTGACCACTTCCTCCGTATGCTCCTTTTTTTGTGATTGTAACTTTTTGGTCACCACGTCCTCCTCCTCATCCTCTTTTTTTTTTTTTTGTATTTGTGATTTTTTGGCCACCTCCTTCTCCTCATCCTTTTTTTCTTGTATTTGTGATTTTTTTGGCCACGTCCTCCTCCTCTTCCTCTTTTTATTTTGTATTTGTGATTTTTTTGGCCACCTCTTCCTCCTCATGCTCTTTTTTTGGGGGGTATGTGATTTTTTTGGCCTCTTCCTCGTCCTCCTCTTTTTTTTTTTTTTTTTTGGATTTATGACTTTTTGGCCATCTCCTCCTCCTCATGCTGTTTTTTTTTTGTATTTGTGATTTTTTTGGCCACCTCCTCCTCTTCTTTTTTTTTTTTTTATTTGTGATATTTTTGGCCTCCTCCTCATGCTCTTTTCTTTTTGGATTTGTGATTTTTATGGCCACCATGTCCTCATCCTCGTCCTTTTTTTCGTATTTGTGATTTTTTTGGCCTCCTCCTCTATTTTTTTGTATTTGTGACTTTTTTGGGCTCCTCCTCCTCCTCTTTTTATTTTGTATTTGAGATTGTTTTGGCCTCCTCCTCTTCCTCCTCTTTTTTTTTTTTTTTGTATTTGTGATTTTCTTGGCCACCATGTCCTCCTCCTCATTCTCTTTTTTTTTTTTTTTTTTTTTTGTATTTGTGATATTTTTGGCCTCCTCCTCAACCTCCTCCTCTATTTTTTTTGTATTTTTGATTTTTTTGGTCTCCTCCTCCTCCTCCTCATGCTCTTTATTTTTTGTATTTTTGATTTTATTGTCCACTTACTCCTCCTCCTCTTTTTTTTCATTGGACTTGTGACTTTTTTGGCAACCTCCTCCTATTCCTCCTCTTTTTTTTTGGATTTGTGATTTTTTTGGCCACCTCCTCCTCCTCCTCATGCTCTTTTTTTTGTTGTTTTTATGATTTTTTTGACCACCTCTTCCTACTCTTCATCCTGTTTTTTTTCTTTGTGACTTTTTGTCCACCACAACCTCCTCCTCCTCTTTTTTTTTGTATTTGTGATTTTTTTTGGCAACATCCTCCTCTTCTTACTTTTTTTTATTTGTGATGTTTCTGGCCTCCTCCTCATGCTCTTTTTTTTTGTATTTGTGATTTTTTTGCCTCCTCTTCCTCCTCATAAACTTTTTTTTTGTATTTGATTTTTTTTGTCCGCCTCATCCTCCTCCTCCTCTTTTTTTTGTAGTTCTGATTTTTTTGGTCATCTCCTCCTCCTATTTTTTTTGTATTTGTGATTTTTTTTGGCACCACGTCCTCCTCCTCATCCTATTTCTTTTTGATTTTTGATTTTTTTGTCCACCGCCTCCTCCTTCTTTTTTTTTTTTGTGTGATTTTTTTTGCCTCCTCCCCCTCCTCCTCCTATTTTTTTTTTTTGTATTTGTGATTTTTTTGGCCTCCTCCTCTTTTTTTTTTTTGTATTTGTGATTTTTTGGCCACCTCCTCCTCCTCATGCTCTTCTGTTTTTTTGTATTTGTTACTTTTTTGGCCTCTTCCTCCTCCTCCACCTCTTTTTTGTATTTGTGATTTTTTTGGCCTCCTCCTTCTCTTTTTTTGTTTGTGATTATTTTGGCCAACTCCTCGTCCTCATCCTCTTTTTTTTTCTATTTGTGAGTTTTTTGGCCTCCTCCTCCTCCTCCTCTTTTTTTTTGTATTTGTGATTTTTTTGGCGGCCGCCTCCTCCTCCTCTGTATTTTGTATTTGAGATTATTTTGGCCACCTCCTCCTCCTCCTCCTCCTCCTCCTCCTCTATTTTTTTTGGATTCTTGATTTTTTTGGCCTCCTCTTTCTCCTCCTCATCTTTTTTATTGTATTTGTCATTTTTTTGGCCACGTCCTCCTAGTCTTCCTATTTTTTTTTTTTCACGAATACAGAAAAAAAAGAGGAGTAGGACGAGGAGGTGGCCAAAAAATCACAACTACAGAAAAGAGGAGGAGGAGGTTGCCAAAAAAATCACGAATACAAAAAAGAAAGGAGGAGGAGAAGGAGGAGGTGGCCAAAAAAATCATGAATACAAAAAATATAAAAGGAGGAGGAGGAGGTTGGCAAAAAAATGACAAATACAAAAAAAAAAAAAAAAAAGAGGAGGAAGAGGAGGAGGTGGCCGAAGAAATCACAAATGCAAAAAACAAAGAGCATCAGGAGGAGGATGTAGTGGCCAATAAGTAACACATCAAAAAAAAAAAAATGAGAAGGAGGAGGTGGTCAAAAATATCACACAAACAAAAAAAAAAAAATAGGGGATGAGGAGGACGAGGTGGCCAAAAAAATCACCATTACAAAAAAAAAAGAGGACGAGGAGGAGGAGGTGGCCAAAAAAATCACAAATACAAAAAAAATAGAGGAGGAGGAAGAGGCCAAAAATATCACAAATACAAAAAAAAAATTAAAAATAAGAGAATGAGGAGGAGGAGGTGGACAAAAATCAGAAATAGAAAAAAAAAAAAAGAGGTCGAGGAGGAGGAGGTGAACAGAAAAATCACAAATAGAAAAAAAAAAAAAGACCACGACGAAGAGGAGGTGGCCAAAAAAATCACAAATACAAGAAAAATGAGTATGACGAGGAGGAGGTGACCAAAAAAATCACAAATCCAAAAAAAACGAGTATGACGAGGAGGAGGTGGTTAGAAAACTCACAAATACAAAAAAAAAAAAAAAAAAAAAGGAGGAGGAGGAGGACGTGGCCAAAAAAGTCACAAATATAACAAAAAAAAACGAGGAGGAAGAGGTTGTTCCAAAAATCACAAATACAAAAAAAAAAGAGAATTAGGAGGAGGAGGTGGCCAAAAAAATCACAAATACAAAAAAAATAGAGGAGGAGGAAGAGGCCAAAAATATCACAAATACAAAAAAAAAAAAAAAAATAAGAGAATGAGGAGGAGGAGGTGGACCAAAATCAGAAATAGAAAAAAAAAAAAGAGGTCGAGGAGGAGGAGGTGAACAGAAAAATCACAAATAGAAAAAAAAAAAAGACCATGACGAAGAGGAGGTGGCCAAAAAAGTCACAAATATAACAAAAAATACGAGGAGGAGGAGGTTGTTCCAAAAATCACAAATACAAAAAAAAAGAGGATGAGGAGGAGGAGGTGGCCTATAAAATCACAAATACAGAACAAAAGAGGAAGAGGAGGAGGAGGTAGCCAAAAGAATCACCAATATAAAAAAAAAAAAAAAAAAAGAGGATGATGAGGAGGAGCTGGACAAAAAAGTCAAAAATACAAAATAAAAAGAGCATGAGGAGGAGAAGGTGGCCAAAATATCAGAAATACGAAAAAAAAAAAAGGAGGAGGAGGAGGTGGCCAAAAATTTCACAAATATAACAAAAAAAAAGAGGAGGAGGAGGAGGAGGAGGTGGCTAAAAAAAATGACAAATACAAAAAATAAAGAGAAGGCGGAGGAGGAGGTCGCAAAATAAAAACACCAATACAAAAAAAAAAGACGATGAGGAGGAGTAGGTGGCCACAAAAACCACAAATACAAAATAAAAAGAGGAGGAGGAGCAGGAGGCTGCCAGAAAACGAACAAATACAAAAAAAAAAAAAAAAAGAGGAGGCCAAAAAATCACAAATACAAAAAAATAAAAGACGATGAGGAGGAGGAGGTGGCCAAAAAACAAACAAATACAAATAAAAAGAGTAAAAGGAGGAGGAAGCGGCCAAAAAAATCACAAACAGAAAAAAAAACGAGGATGAGGCGGAGGAGGAGGTGGCCAAAAAAATCATAAATCCAAAAAAAAACGAGGATGAAGAGAAGGAGGTTGTTCCAAAAATCACAAATACAAAAAAAATAAAAAAAGAGGAGGAGGAGGAGGAGCTGGCCAAAAAAATCACAAATACAAAATAAAAAGAGGAGGAGGTTGAGGAGGCTGCTTAAAAAAAACATTAATACAAAAATAAAGAGGAGGAGGAGGAGGAGGTGGCCAACAATATCACAAATACAAAAAAAAAAAAAAAAGAGGAGGTTGAGGAAAAGTTGGCCATAAAAATCACAAATACAAAAAAAAAAAAAAGGAGGAGGAGGATGTGGTCAAAAAAATCTCAAATACAAAAATAAAAATAGGATGAGGAGGAGGAGTTGGTCAAAAAAATCACAAATACGAAAAAAAAAATAGGATGAGGAGGAGGAGGAAGTGGTCAAAAAAATTACAAATACAGAAAAAAAAAGAGGATGAGGAGGAGGCCAAAAAAATCAGAAATACAAAAAAAAAAAAAAAAAAGAGAATGAGGAGGAGGAGGTGGTCAGAAAAATCCCAAATACAAAAACAAAAGAGGAGGAGAAGGAGGTTGTGGCCAGGAAAATCACAAATATGAAAAAAAAAAGATGATGAGGAGGAGTTGGCCAAAATAATCATAAATACAAAAAAAAAAAAATAGGAGGACGAGGAGGTGATCATAGAAAAAAAATTCACAAATACAAAAAAAAAGAGGTGGAGAAGGAGGTGGCGGCCAAAAAAATCACAAATGCGAAAAAAAAAAGAGGATGTGGAGGATGAGGTGGCCAAAAAAATCACAAATACAGAAAAAAAAGAGGAGGAGGAGGAGGTGGCGGCCAAAAAAATCACAAATGCGAAAAAAAAAGAGGATGTGGAGGAGGAGGTGGCCAAAAAAATCACAAATACAGAAAAAAAAAGAGGAGGAGGAGGAGGAGGTGGCCAGAATATAACAAGTACAAAAAAAAAACGAGGATGAGGAGGATGAGGTGGTCAAAAAAATCACAAATACGAAAAAAAAAAAAAAGAGGAGGGGGAGGAGGTGGCCAAAATATCAGAAATACAAAAAAAAAAAAAAGAGGATAAGGTGTAGGAGCTGGCCAAAAAATCAGAAAGGGAAAAAAAGAGAGCATGAGGAGGAGGAAGTGGCAAAAAAAATCACAAATACAAAAAAAAAAAAAAAGAGGATAAGAGGATGAGGATTAGGAGCTGGCCAAAAAAATCACAAATACAAAATAAAAAGAGCATGAGGAGGAGGAGGTGGCCAAAAAATCAGAAAAAAAAAAAAAAAAGAGGAGGCGGAGGAGGAAGTGGCCAAAATAATCAGAAATACAAAAAAAAAAAAAGAGGAGGAAGAGGAGGAGGTGGCCAAAAAAATCACAAATAAAAATAAAAAGAGGAGGAGGAGAAGGAGGTTGCATAAAAAAATCACAAATACAAAAAGAAAGAGACTACTTCAGATGAGGACATACGTATCTGTCTAGATTTTTCACAGCTCAAGAACCTTAGGAGAAAAGGGGAAGAATAACCAGTGGATGCCAACATGATGAGGACTTTGCTGATCCGCAGGTATATTCAATTTACATCTGTCTTTGAAATATATGCCCCTAGTTTAGGCTTATCTAATCAATTATGGAGAAAAAGGGATCTAAGCAGCCAATTGGAGGAAAAAGAAAACACACTGCACTTATGGTTGATTCCTATTGAGGAGTTCCAGAGGAAACAGAGAACAGGATCTCAAAACTTATTTTTACAAACTGCTGCTCCTATTCCTGTTCCCACAGGAACTGACAGTCCAATAAAGGGCTTTAGACTTCATTAAAGTAGTCCTGTAAATACTGTTTGTAATTATAAGGAAAGATCTCTGGGCTTTTCAGTGCTGTGACATGCCTACATATCAAAGCCTTTTCACGAGCAGACTGTGTTGGCATTTGGACTGGCTTTTTAGAATGAAACCAGGGCTTTCAGCGAATAATCCAATAAGAGACATTTGAGAGTCAGCAGAAGTAAAAGCACTGCCTCTGCTTCTTGCAAATTCCTAATAGTGCAGCCCTAAAAACAAAGTTGAACCTTCCCCAAAACGCTGAGAAATACCAACACTGAGAAGTTACAGACACACACAGATCAGCACTAGTTTATCTTCTGTGGGTCAACGGGCTTTGCAAATTCCCTGAGATGTCTGTCAGTGGCAAGTCTGTGAGTAATGTCCCTCAAGAAAATTCTAAGTTCACGCAAGGTATCCTCCTCTTCCTCCTCCAGCATCCCTACTTCTTCCTCTTGTGGCTTCTGAGGCTCAGCTGCTGGTGCTACAGGCAGGACTTCCAACGTCTGATCAACTTCAATTAATCAGGAAAAATTAGCCAATTTACAGTACTCAAATTCAAGCATATGACAAATTACTGACAGAAAATGACCACCAAAGCAAATCCCAAAGAGCTAGTAACTTCGATAGGAAAGTTTTAGATGTACTTCTTATATCCTCCTCACCTCTTTTCTTTACAGGAGGCTTAGCCACTTGATTTAGAATTAGGCCCTCAAAAAAAGCTGCTCTCTCTGCCCTTCCAGGCACCTCAATATTGCACACTTCTCCAAATTCCTTATTAAATAATTTTTGGATCTAAAGCAGAAGGAGGAAAGACATTTCAGATTTAAGGCCACAAAAACTCATCTTCTATTCCAAAAAGATGAGTACCTTTTAAAATTATTAATAACCTGAAGAACACAAACTGAAAAAAGTTATCTTCCTGGCCTTAAACGGCTACATTTTCACAGGCTGGCACGGCAAATTCAAATATCACCTTTAAGAATCACCTGTAGAATTAAAGCTCGGTGAAGGGATTGTACGCTACACTGATAAAGTAATGCCTTTCACCACATCCAACATCGCTTCCTTTGTATTTACTTGCCTTGCTGCATCCTTTACTTAGAACCTTTATGGCTATAGAGGGAAGAGAAAGGCTTCAGCAGACAAGTGAGGGCTTTTTGCTGAGTTTTTATTTCTCTACCAAAAGGTGTCTGAAGTAGCTAGTACCTCTACGTCTTCCTCCATTTTCAATTTCTAGTATTAAAAGGTAGGTAAGGAATTTCACTACTTATTTTAGAAGGAATTTAGAACCTGCACAAAAACTTCTGTGGGAACTCAAGCACTTTCAAAGCAGTTGATAATAAACACGTCTAGGTAAGACCCGTTCTCTTCCCCCAATAACTGAGACAAAATAATCAGAACGAGAACAGCGTGTTCCTGTTTTGGGCACCTTCCCTTAATGTAAACTCTCAGAAGTCAATGAAGTTCTGCATGTACTTTTACTACAGTTTATTTAGGAATACAACTAGAATTCCATTCCAAAGTTACTTGAGCAGAAATTGGAACTCAGCTTTCCAGCTTGGAAAGCTTTGGCCTATATGAAGAAAGAAACTGCTTTTTTTTTTTTTTTTAATCAAAGTGTTTCAATTCTCTACTAAATTGCATTATTAGCAGTTTACCCAATATAGCATGGAATGGCAGACTGTCAGAAGAAATCTCTTCAGTAAAGACATCCTCTTGTCATTTCAAGCACTGCATATTCTTGACTGAACCACTTTGTAGCCACTGGAATTATTGTATTTATTATTTGCATGCGTGAGAAGGGGGTGAAAGTCACTTGCTTGACTCAGAAAAAACTTTAAGCAGATGCTTTCACAGTATTCTTTTTCTCTAAGCAAATTTTAAGTGATTTGTTAGGGTGCCTGAGTAATAACAGTATGCATTTAACAGCACAGCATTTTGATGCTGAAAGCATTCAAAAATTACAAGAAACTGAAGAAATAGTAAGAAAAGTATTGACAAATACCTCTTCTGGGAGATCTGAGTGACGTACATCAGACGTAGCAAGCAGCAAAACTGGTGAAAATGCTGGAATGTTACGTAGTAGAGTTAGAAAAGTAAGTTTCAAGGCAGGTCCAGCGTTGTCCCACCATAAATGGATATCTGGGACATAAATTATGCTTGGTGCTGTCTTCTGAGCATTTCGGATCAGCTAGTGAAAAGGAAAGCTTGGGTAAGAAAACTAAAACACGGAGAATAACCTGTTAATACATAGCTACATAGCCATCTGACTGCCCCATGAAATGAAACTATGTGAACAGAGTGGCAAGCATCCTTTCACATAAGGAATTTCTCTGGGCACCCTTTCAGATTATCAGTATTCGGAGAACTCTAGTCAGAAGATGGGAAGGATATATTCAGGCAGTGGCTAGACACCGTAGCTATATGGCCACAGCCACAATCATCGCATAACAAAGAAAGGAAATGTCCCTCTTATGGGACACATCAGTATTCAGTAGTGTAACATGTCTGTCCTTACTTGTATAGCTCTCAAATGTTTCCACTAAAGGTAAAAATATTTTAAGGTAGTGATGCCAAACAATAAAATGGATTTCCTGCCTAAAAGTAAGAACACCAAATCTGTTTATTTTTTCTAGTTCAAACCACATCAGCGTGCAAATGAAGTGTTTAGTGAATGTTAATGCTCTTATTGCACATACTGCAACAGCACAAGTTGTGTATGTCCGTGTGAAAACAAAATAAACAGAAGCTCCAAACCTTGGTTGCCTTACTAATATAATTTAAAAGAAGGCTACAAAAAGTAGCCGACATGCAGTCTGGTATAGAGCCATCTACTGGGAGCACACAGTCTTAGGAGGCAATGAGAACTACTTTCTGGATCCCAGGGAGATGAGCAGCATTTCTTTCCACAAAGAGATGTTCATTAGCAACACCGCCCAGCTTCCTGAGCTGCTAGCAACATCCTCACTGTAAAATTGGGTATGGAAAATGTGGACATGTACAACATCCAGATTGTTTGTGGTGCTGTCTAAAAGAAAAGGGGATTTTCAGACAGAAGCAAACATCCCAGCACATTAAAACAAGGCAACTCGATTGATCCTCTACATACAGTCAGTGAATCCGATGAGAATAAAAAGAAAAAAGGTACCTGTCCGCAGATTTCTTCTGGCAGTGCAACGTTTGTAAGCAGAACAGAAAGGTCCAGGGTGTGAACGGGAAACTTCTCCAAAGCGTGCAACACCGCGGGTGCCACGTAAGAAACCTGGCCGTACCCTTCTTTTCCTACTATTAGCAGACGGGGCCGGCATGATGTTGGTTCGCAGAAAGCACTCCTAGAACAAGAGTAAAGAAAACAAGCTTATAAATGAGGTGCTGAATAGACACACAGATGTTCCAAGTACTTTTCCTATAGATTTTCTTTTCCCTCCCCAAATAATCCCAATGGCAGTGGTACATTAAATACATGTAAGATTTCCAGTTAAGTTATTCAGTCATTCCAATTGTTTCATCTTCTTCCCTTGTGTTTCCTATTCTTTACTAAACCAAGACTGCAAATTAATATCCCTGCAATCTTGCTTTACTACTAGGAAATAAATTTGCAATGAGCATTTGTTTCCCCACTACAATCAGGCTGTACCTTTGCTGGCTTAAATCAAAGATGCTAGAGACTTAGCCTTGCTCTAGAGGACAGAAAATCTTCTGGACAGCACAGCAATAGAAACTGAGAAAAATAACTGATCCAGCTGCGACAACATGATCTAACTTTCCAACCGTGGGCTTGCATGACTTCCATACTAAAATACCACAAGATTAACACAACTTGGTGGCTTAACAAATAAAGACACCATTCAAATTTTTCTCAAGGTGTTTTAACAAGCCATTTCTCAGTGTTCTTTCTACTACAAAATTCACTACTGGTTTAACAATCCTGGAAAACAGAAGGGCAAAAGGTGGCAACACAAACCCATAAAGTTGGGGTACTTTTAGCTAAAAGGACAGATAGGACATGTATGCGGTCTTGAGTCTTTCAAAGAATGCCATGGATTAAGTCAACGTGTTCTGGTAGTCTACGGATCACTTTGGCTTAGGAAGAGAAGCCTGGGCTTTTCAATTGGGTCATTCAGAGCAACTTCATTACAACTTTAGTCCCTTCACCCTTTCTTCTTGTGAATACCAAGCACCCCTTCTACACACTAACTTGATGTTACCCCTTCGTCTACCACCCCTCACACTTTTAACAGCTGGAACTGTTTACAAAGGCTCATCAGACCTGAGAATTTAAACATAACAGGGATCTATCTTTCTTTACCTGCTGAAACAGAGGCGTTTTTTCTCTGGTCCATCAGGCATTCCATCTTTGAATTCATCTCCAGAAACCAAGGATGCATCGTCATCACTGTCGAACATATCATCTTGTAAAATAGGATTTAAATGGTCTGAAAGACAAAAGAGGTTTGTTAACTTTCCTGAATAGCCTTTGTCTCTTTCTCTTACATTAATACAGCTTCTAAATCAGTGCCAAAACCCTTTCTTCATTTGAGAGCACACACTGAAAGCTATTTCCTAGAGTTCATCCCACCACAGATCTAAGGAGATGGCACAAGGCCCTACAAAGCTGTACCAAGTCCCACTGATGTGTACGTATAAGGTATGCTACTCTTGGTGATTTTTTTCTCCCCCTTAGAATAAAGGAGCTTACGAACAATCTTTAGCAGAATTATAAAGAAGTGGATGCTGTGGTTATACCTTGCTGTCGGTCCTCCTTTAGCACTAGCTGTGCATGCGGGAAGATCTTCTGCACAACTTGTAAAATATTCTCTACTGATCTTTTAAAAAGTGGCTTGAAAATGGGTGATAGTGCTTGTACGGGTGAAGCCTTGATCCTGTTTGATGCCGGAACAACCTTCTTCAGAGCCATGAAAAAGTCCTTTGCTTTTATTTTAATAGAATTAACGTCTAGTTGCAATTTCTCCCTACTTGCATAAATCTGAGGATAGCATCGGCGCAGAGAGCACAGCGCACCTTCAGTACATAGGGATTTGATATCTGCACCACAGTATCCTTACAAACAAAAATCAAACGTTACATCAGTCAAGGTCCAGGTTTACAACATGCAACATTTAAAGAATTTGTAATGTCAAAACCAAACAGGTTAACAGGGAATTCAAAGTGCTACCGCTCTGCAGGGAAGTTTCATGTTGCTCACTGCCTGATATCCTGCGCTTATGCAGCTGAAGCAGACTCCTCATCAAAAGCTATACTCTTGAGGCAGATGCCCCAGAACCATTTAATGTTCTCAGACAACAAGAGGAACGACAACAAAGAGTAAATAGATGAAAGCATCTAACTCTGATTGCTATGAAGGCGTGCCAGCTGCCTCGTTGACTAGTTGTGCAGCAAGGCACAAGAGCTTGGGTACTGCCTGGTACAAGCTAAAGTTCTTTACAACTTGGTCACAAGCAAGAATCCATTTTGGTTTCAGTCTTACCAATGCATTTCTCAGCTAGTTCATCAAGCAACATGTCCGGTGGCTTAGGGGTCCAGTCACGAGTATGAATCTTGAAAATTTCTTTTCTAGCCTGGAAGCAAAATCATTGCATTTTAGCTTGTCTCAAGTTTTCCTTAAAAATAACAACAAGAAACAAACAAACAAAAAAAACCCAAAACAGTCCTCCCTCAAAACCCCTCATCTATTAATACGCTTTTCTTACTTGCTCAACTTTCAAGTATTTTACAGTTATTTAATTTACACTCTGCATTGTCAACCAGGAAATTGAATATTTCTTATTTGTTACACTGGACTTTTTTCTAGGAACCTACAGTGAAAGAAAAGGCATTTATAGCTTCAATAACAAGTTTCCAAACTATGAGACCTAAGGACCCAGAGGAAAATACTGC
The DNA here is from genome assembly GCF_047663525.1 of Anas platyrhynchos. Classification (NCBI taxonomy): domain Eukaryota; kingdom Metazoa; phylum Chordata; class Aves; order Anseriformes; family Anatidae; genus Anas; species Anas platyrhynchos. Next base: position 7,233,107 of record NC_092618.1, read on the forward strand.
AATGAAAAATTTATCCAGAAACATTTCTTTGTTGTCCAAAAAACTTCTCTAAAATTTAACAAGCTTTCATTGTGACAGTCTCATTACTTCATCACATTTGCTTTTCAGGCAGTAAATTCACAGAAAGCACAATGCTTCAAATTGCTACAATTACTATAAAGAAGAAAATAATTATGACTCAAACTACTACCACTGATCCGGGGCACAATCAAATGCACACACGTCCCCTATTCATTCATAAGTGAAGGATTGAGACCAAAAACACAACTTCATGATGAAAGGGCCCAAGTGGACTAAATAATTAAGCAAACAGGTACAACTTTGGGAATGAAAGGTTTGATTATAGAACTAACTACTTGGTGGTATCATCTTGACCATATATATTCAGTACCAGATTTGCCCTCCATGGAACAACGCAGTGTCTCCACATATCACTCTCTTGTTCAAGTTGTCAATTTTTTTTTCCTATAAAGTTGGACTTTGCCATGGTAGCGCTAACGTTGAATTTCAGTTCTCACCTCTTTATTTGGCAAGTTGAAGAGGAACTCTCTGTCAAAGCGTCCTGGTCTTCATAAAGCAGGATCTATAGAATCCAGTCTGTTGGTAGCTCCGATTACCATGATCTCCCCTCTGTTAACTATGCCGTCCAGAAGCGTCAGAAGAGTTGAAACAATGGAACTAATAGAAAAATATAATTTTTACTTACTGGTTCAGTAAATTTTGTCACATTCCATATGACTTTTTTCCATGAGTAGTCAAAAAGGACAAGCTTTTTAAGGACAAGACTCATTTTAAGACATAAAAAATAGGTAAGTTAACACAGACCACATGCTGATATCAGGCTTAATAAACTGGTTTCAACTATTGTTTAGAAGCACCTGTTTTGGCATTGCGTTACAAGTTTTCAGGATAAATTAATGTGTTCACAGTAAATTAAACAGGTCATCATCCTTTTTTTTTTTTCATTCCCCAAAGATCAAGCAGATTTTATGTAGGTGCAAAACTGTAATACCTATGAATGTGGTCTTGTTTACTGGAACGCACAGGAGCGAGACCATCTATCTCGTCAAAGAAAATAATTGAAGGTCACATCTGATAGGCCTAGCACAAAAACACAGAGTAAAACACCATTATTTAAAGGAAAAATGCACAAAAACATCATGGTTGGAATGTCATCTAAACTAGATTTTTCACTTCAGCCTCTGGGACCTCTACCGATAGAGCTACTGGAGTATCTGGCATGACTAACAGAAGACAGCAATCTGTGTCAACCCACTGTATCCGGGTGACAGGAAGCAAATCATTCCAGTAGTTCCTACAGCTGACATTCACAGCATAAACACTGGCATTTCCATTTCAGTGGGAAAAAAAAAAAAAATAACAAAATACAAAAAAAGCAAGTTCTACTTAAAAACGTTGACCACAGAAAATAATGGTTTCAACTCTGACAGAACACACTGTGCATTTCAACCTTACCTGTTCAAATAACACACGAAGTTGGCGTTCTGATTCCCCCACGTATTTTCTCATGCAGTCCGAAGCACTTCTCATAAAAAATGTTATTTTTCTGTCACTTCGGCTATATTCATTGGCAAGTGCACGAGCAACTAGTGTTTTCCCTGTTCCTGGGGGGCCATAAAATAGACAGCCTCTGCAATAAAAAAAGATCCAGATAGGAAAAAAAAAACCATCATGATGAGTACCTCCTACAACCATCATCTCTAGAACAAGCATCTTTCCTAACCAAAACACATCATGTACAAGACAGCAGTAATAGCTGAAGTGTGGGTAGAGTCAGAACAGATAGAAGTTCTGCATTTTTACAACGTTTCACAAGAAAATTCATTTTTTTCACCCAAAGAAATGAATAAGGGGTAACTCAAGTGTATAAAACCTTCAAAAGAGAGCATACTGTCCCAGAAGGACACTTCCAAAACTGCTGACAAACAGTTTGATTACAGCAAACCAGAGCCAAACAGGCAAACTTCAGCACAGAATCTGAGAATGGGCTGAATGGTGAATCACCACTTCATTCTTCAGTGATAAACTGCATATTCTTGCTTTCACAATATGCAGAATCTGATAGTAAAGCATTTAATGCTCCTCTCAAAAGCATTAAGTTACTGGGTTTGGTCTCTCAGACCATCTATTGCTGATGGCACATGAGGAAGCCTAAAGCTGGAAGGAAAAGCGATGCCTTAGCACTCAGAGGGAAAAAAAAAAGAAAACAAAAGTAGGCAGGAAAAACAATTGGGCTTCCAGGCAACATATTACAATTGACTTCCACTAGATAATCCCTTCTTGCCTACAAACTAATCAAGCTGACTTGTACATAAAACTGAGAACAAAACCATTCCAACCCAACTAACCCAACTTTTTAAAGACACCAGACGGTAAAACTTAAAATTTTAAGACGTTGCTTATATTTTTAACCTACAAATATTCTGGATTCTATCCATTTTTAAGAAACCACTTTTTGCCACTACTAAAACAAACGTTCACCGCTGCCAAAATGTTGAAGCATGGAAGCATATTGATACCTTAATTGAACTTTCTCCTGAAAACAGCTGACTTACGATTTATCACTTTAATGAGTTACCCTGGGGACTGAATATTGAACCGCTGAAAAACTTCTGGATACAGGAGGGGAAAAATCACCATCTCTTTCAAAGCTGCGATGTGTTCGGAAAGACCACCCACGTTCTCAAATCCAATCTAAAGAGAAATTCAACACAACAGAGTTTGTATGTTAAAGAAAGCAGCAACCTAGATCAAGGTTTCATCAGAAATTATCTCAGCACAACGGAAACATTCTGGGCAATTTTTGAAGTTGCTTTAGAGAAAACCATCAACAAAGGTAGTTGTAGATGGCACACTGAGATCTTTCATAATCCCTGGAAACACTCGCTGACACGATGATTAGTTTAAGACTTACCGCACTATCTATTTGCATTGCATCTCCCTGACTTCTTCCAACTTTCTTCTGATCCCTCTGAACTCTCTTTAGGTCCTGTTTCTGAAGTTTCACTCAAAAAGTCCTGATTTGAATTAAGGAGAAGTTATAGGGCTTCTTTTTCTTTAAGATGCAACTTGAAGATTTTTGTTTTTCATAATAATGCCAAGCAAATGTAGAAAACATTAATTAATATACAGAAGACCTAATTAATTGACATAAACTCACACAGTTAAATTTAGATAAACTTAAACATGGCTAAATATCCATTTGAAGGAGACTCATCCCTCCCCTGTTCTCTAATGACAGCAACCTTCTTGGAGATGTGCTCTCGCTGTCCTCACTGCTCTCACCACTCTCCTCCGTATCACATGTGCTAAGCAAGGGAGATGAGCAAGAGGGTGTAGAATCACTGATGTCATCTGCATGTCTCCGTCTGCAAGCAAGCATATAAACCAGAAAGTTAAAAAGAAAATAGAGCAGATACTAAGTAACACCAAAAATTAAGGGAATTCTATCTCAAAATTTATTCTGAGATCTATTTTCCAGTCCATTGTACTCCTTAGCAATCTGATTTCAAAGGCCATGACATGATTTTCCTCGTGACAACTGTCTGCTTTCAAGAATGCTCAACAAAATATCTGGCAATCAACAGCATTCTCTACGCACTAACTGCTTACAGAATCCAAGAAGCCTTTATCACCACTAAGGCAATTTATGATTTCATTTAGATCTTTTATTGTTTAAGGTTAACTTCATATAGAAACATTAGTTGATTCCAAACAGAAACTAGAGTCAGTATTTGAGTGATAACTTTTTTTTTTTTTAATCCAACAAAACTTCCATAAAGCCTCTCCCTCTAAATCGAATAAAATTATTTTTGGTTTTAAGAAAATAATTTATATCCTTCAAGATTAAATAGTCTGACTAAGATTTTTAAGGGGGGATTCTGGCTTCAGTTCCAGAACCAAAGAATTTCAGTTACAGAAACTCAGACACTACCTCCATAATCATCTTATCAGCGACCCACAAATATTGGATTTAAAAAAGAAACCAACTTAAAAGTATCCACCTCCTGCCCTCCAAATATTTCTTTCCTCTCTATCCTCAGACTACCAAAGTACCGATCATAAACTTACTCTGTAATTACCACTAAACTGAAAACCCTTTGAAGCATTATGCAGTAAGGAGACTGACAGCTCTACGGTTAAGTAAGAGCTATCACTAGCCATACACCAACCTGGCACGTCTTCTATATTTTTGTGACCCAGCATTTTCAAGTGACTCTTTCTGTCTGACAGAACAGGGCTGGCCCGAGTTAGTCCTCTCTCGATCTCTTTGTCTTACTGAAAAGAAAGAATTTAGAATAATGATACAGATACATTTAAGAGAGGAGGAAATCAAAAGATAAAGAAAATGCCACGTGTTTCACTCATCCCTAATTCCAGAAGAATTTTTAACTGTTTTTGCTTTTCATCAGTGCATGGTACAAGTGGAAAACTACGCCCTTTTTAAAGGTGAACTGAAAATCACAAGAGCAAGACTATTAAGTGTGATTAATTACTGTCATATCAAGGATACATAGCACTAAGTACGCCAAACAGCAAAGAAATACAATGGGCACAGGACACACGTGTCTGATAAAAACAGTGAAGTTCATGTGCAGAATGAAGGTACAGAACTGAAACAGAACTGTGTGCGCAAACACATGTATTTGCATTCAAAAATTTTATCTCACTTATGTGCAAGAAATAAGGTTTTAAGAGAAACTGTGCGTTTAACCTACTTTCCATAGGAGCTTGGTAGCGGTCAACAGGTTTCCTCCGTCGAAGGTTGTAACGCCTTGGAACATCTTCACCGTCATTTTCTTTGTTCTCACTTCCTCTTGATGTTTGTACTGTACCACAAAATGACACCGAATCGTTAAGTACTTCTGCAAAATATATGAAATCCAAAATGCATTACACAGATGCCTGTAAGTTTTATTATTATCATTATTTTAATGACACAGTGGATCCTGCAAAACCTTAAGATGAATTTATGCAAGTCACGTTTCAGAAATCACAAATCCTAGCAGATGAGCATGCATCTAGACATTGTCTGTCCTCTCTGAAACTGCTGATGGACTTGTCGTCAGCCTCAGTGTTTAACAACAGGCAAAATTCTGTCATATTGCTTAGCTAAGATGCAGATCTTCTGAAAACAGCTATTTCAGAAAGTCACTTCTTAGTTTGAGAAAGTGTTTAATGGAAAGGGTTTTAATAATCCGTAGTGCTAAGACTAAGCATAGTAATCTAAGTCCAAGTCTAGCTCTGCCACAAATTCTGTGAGCAATAATGGGCCAGACACAGGCTTGAAGCTCACCAATGAGAAAACAATGCCAAATGCACATAAGCTTAGGCCATTAGCTTCTGTCAAGTAACCTGAAGTTGTTTCATGAAAGATGGTAAAAAACACAAAAACCAGAGTGCAATTATCTACTGGGTTCTGGTGAATATCCTCTCACGTTAACAGCAGGACACCGAGGAAGGAACGTACATACTCCGTTCACCTACCTGTTTGCCAAAAGGACTTATCTTTTTTTCTTGGAAAGCACCGCCCTCTTTGGTTTTTATTTTTTAACCCCAAAGGTTGCATTGCTTTCTGAATGCAAGGTAGGTGCCATGGGGTATACAGACAGCACACGGAAAACTGAGCGATCAGTAAATGAGTTTGTGATCACTACCATCTCCAGTCCTTGGTGTTCCAACACTTCTATCACAAAAGCACGAATTTCTCTGCTTTATTGCTCCACTAACCCTTTCCTTTGTTCCAGTAACTTCCTTTGTAACAACACTGACACTTTCCTCACTCTTTTCTGGCGTATTTTTCATTATAAAAGTATATTCTAGCTCTTTCCTGATTTAAAATTGTAGTTTGCATTTTGATCATCAATTAATTGCCCCGGGCTCATTTCCCATTCAACGTGCTATTTAAAATTCCTCTCTACAAGCCTCTACTGCACAGCTCCCTGAAATCCACACACTTTAACCAAGCTTCTCCCTCTAGACTGGCCCCCGCCTTGTATTCAAGCTACTCTTATTCAGACTTTGAGCTAATGTTTTCCTAACTAAACCTCCAAAGGAGTCAACTCTGCTTCTCCCTTACTAGTCCATGGCCCAGCCATTCTTCCTCTGAAGAACTTCCCTCGGGTTCCCACCTGCCACTGTGCATCTCTCTGCTCCTCTGGGCCTCTGAAGGGAGGAGCAAACTATTTTCTGGGGCTCAGCCTCCTGTCACTGTCTCTCTGAGCTCCTTTGCAGGTGTGCAGGTGAGCTCTCTCACATAATCTAACTTGTCAGCTCATCTACTGCAACACCCTTTTCGGTCCTTAAGTACAGTCTTGCCCTGTTCTGATCTGTTTAGAAAGCTCCTGCGAGGATGATCTAATTTACTGCCTTAATCACAACTAACATTCTTCTTAAAAACTGTAAGTTTTCCCATCACTTCCAAGTTAATACGGCCTTTCGTGGCTTAACCTCATTCCACAAGTCACTGAGTACCCAGATGACAGCTCCTAATTACAGGCCCTGACAGCAGCTTACGGCGACTGCCTCCTAAACACAGAAATGCACAACGCTATCCTCCCTCCTGCTGAGCTTCACGCTTGGGAGGAGCTTTTCATAAACATCTGGCAGCCTATCTACCTTGCTTCCTGAAAATTCTTGCTGTGCTGCTCAAAACCATGAAAACTGTCACGCTCCTGCTGTAGCGGTATCACCGTTTCGCATGCTGAGTAATAGTAATGCTGTCCATTTCTTTCCATTCCCACCTGTCTACAACCATCTGTTGCCTTTTATCTTGTAAGCAGTTTGGAAAAGCGCTGTTGTTTTTGGTGGTTTTTTTTTTTCATCTGTTCTGAGCTCACTACAGTACAGCCCTAGAGCTCATACTAAGGCTTGTGAAGTCAATAGCAACACAGAATTTTTACAGAAGACAAATACCCTGTAGATTAGCTTCTTTCAATTGTTTAAGGCTTTTGGTTAGAACAGAGTAAAGAAAACTTAAAACCAGAACTCACCAACCTCATCTGGACTGCCAGGTCCAGTTCTTTCAAAGTCTGACTTCACTCAGGTGAAGATATCAAGGTTCTCCTAATTCCAAGCAGCAAGAAAGATCGGTCACAAACGTGCAGAAAAACAGACGTGCATACACGTACATCCACTGACAGACACGTCTGTCTGTTGATGCTTACACAGTAACATTATTGAGGCACCCCGTATACACACAAAAAATAAATTATTGCACAAGAGGAGAGAATGGGAATATGATTGCATGCACCCACAATCAGTAACAAGAATTTCTGCTCTAAACCAGGGCTCAGTACATGCAGATACACAACTGAGTGCATTAGTTAATCAGAGGTTAATAACCTACAGCGTGACAGAACCAAGGAAAAAGAACTACCTTTCTAGCAGACATACCAAAAGAAATCATACAGGCGTGTGAGAGATGCTAATAAAAAGTACTGTGGACAATTCTGGATTCATTTCACAGCCCTGGGCAACCAGCTCTAGGTGTCCCTGCTTGAGCAGGGGAGGGTTGGACCAGGTGACCTCCAGAGGCCCCTTCTAACCTCAACCATTCTGTGATTTGAGAGAAAAAAAAAGGAATTCAGAGCTAAACTAAAAGCTATGAAAGTAGGTTATCGGGAAGTTTTAAAATGATGTGCCTATCATTCAAAAGAACAGTAATTTAATAAAATAGTTGAATTTAATAGAGCAAAACTAAGACAGAGGAAGTATGATTGCTGCATACAATTTTAACAGGGGTTCCTCTAGAGACAGGGGTTTATTTAAGCTCTCAGGCAAGGCCAGCACACAAACAAATATACATAAAGTAGCCATCAGTTCATTCAGCTGGAAATTTGAAAGGCTTCAAGTTCCTGAAAACTCTGGGAGCAGTTTGCAACCAAGGAAGAATTCTAAAATGCAAGTTAGGTCAATTAAAGAAAACAGCTCCATTTGCCTGTAACAGATGATTAAAGCTACATGATACTGGAGATTCTTTGTGAGCTCTCAGGAAAAAAAACGTTAACAGGAATCAAAATTCGAGTGAGTGACCAACACAGGAAGCTATGCACTGCCTTTTTGTTAAGCTTTCCAAGTAAGTGCGTTCCTGAGCATGACGAGAAATATGATTTAGGAGTTAAGGAGAAAAAGCTAAACAGCTTAAACTGCCAAGCTGATGGAAAGCACCAGTCTTTTTGCATATTCAGTCCCCCAGGCAGAGCTTTTAGTAACATTTGGAGTAAAAACCCAAGTCCGAAACAGCTGTTTGTAAACAGCGTCCATTCAAAAAGCAGAAGGCAATTCAGAAACTGGAGTGGAAGACATGCATTTCAGCATCTCCCCGTTATCCCACATCTTCTGCAGAAGATGCTTCCTCCACTCTGAAAAGATATCTGGAGCACAACCCTATCAGTAAGACATGAAGATATAACCAGAGAGCAAGACCAAATGGTAGTTTAGACCACACTATTCTTTGGAAGGAAGTTATTTCAGTTCAATTAAAATTACAACTAAGTTACTTCCCTACGTGAAATACTCTACAAAAATGGCAAACTGACGGAGTATTTGCTCTGTCATTTGTACCTCAACATCTTCCCAACATCTTTGGCATCTACGCATCTGCTCCATTTCATCCATTTTTTGTAGCACAACTTCCGCAGTACTAAGATACAAACTTGACATGTAAGAGCAAAGTTAGGTATGTATGAAAAAAATAAAACAGCACACACAATCAATAAGAGATTTTAATGTAGTATGCACAAAGCAAAAGTCATTGACACTTAGCCAAGACTTTAGACATTACCAAAAAATTAGGTCAAATCTTTAGTTTTGATAGAGATTTAAGAACAAGCTTTTGAGGATTTGCAAACATATGCTGTTTTCAGGTTTATTTTCCCCTCTTACTGAGCACATTTAAAATATATATATATTTAAATGCAGGAGGAAAATAAGAATTCTGACATCCTAGTAAGATGATATAAAAAAATTATGTCAACTTTTAATCCTACTTAAGTTGCTCTGCACAGTAGCATTAAGTCATTTTTTGTTAACCAAGGAAAGGCTGTTTGTTCTTCTCTACATGGGAATCTAAGTTTCGTGTTGTAGAAAATGATGAAATGAAAGGAAAGCAAATTCTGAAGCAGAAAACAATTTTGGCTTCAGAAACAGAAATAAACCATGGACAGAAATGCAGAATCGCTAGGACTACTTTGCTTTGACTGTATCAAACTGTCCTCAGTTTCTTACCCAAACATTACATTCACTTTTGTGAGTATGGAACAAAAAGTTCATTAAAAATGACGGCACTTCTGATGCTAAGAAAACTGCCAAATGGGGAAAACTCAACAAATTGAACTCTCAATGCCAGGAGCAGCCATACCTCTTTGCTGTCAAAAAAAAGAGCAAGTCAAGGCCAACATCATGCCATAGTGCAAAGGCTTGCTAAGAAAGATCATTTTAAGAGGTCTGCAAGAAAAGATGACTTACTTTGTTATAAGTTTGTCAAATAGAATGGACGAGTTAGTAGTCGAGTACCGACTGCGTCGGACTCTACAGCTGCGGCGCAGCTCCAAGTCCCTGTTTTCTCCATGGACTCGTCTCATAGTTTTTGCACCAGCTCTACTCCTCAATGTTCTGGTGACTGAAACGTGGAAAAAGTATTTTGAAACAGTCAAGATGGGATTCTCCTTATTTCACCATTGCTCTTGTAAAATGTAAACAAACAAAAAAGGCACCCTGAAGTGGATTGATTTTTCTTTAAATTTCAGATCAGAAGTTGTTGACACAACCGCTGCATTACACTTATTTATCGCTCTGCACGTTTAAACTGTCTACTTAAAAACTGTGACCTGTAGAGAATTTGTAAAGAGACTGAAAGCTAGCCAGACAAAAACAAACGTGCAACTTTTGTTCCATGCAGGAGGGAAATTTACTCCAGTTATTTCTGTCTTGGAAAAGTGAGAACAATCAACACCTTTCTCTAAGGTGTTTTCACTCCATTCATGTCAAACTGTATCTAACAGTGCTCAAAAAAAACACTATTACATTGCAAGCCTCTTCCTAAGAGGTGTATGTTTTATTACTCTGTTTATGCATGCAGCACTTTCATTTCCTGCATTATGATCTAACAGCTCAAGGAGGTAAGAATCGTTTCAAGAGAAACACCCAAACACCAGATAACTCAAACTCGTGCTTTTTAGAAAAAAGCCTGCCCATTGTTTACCGTACAGCACCCTTTGGCACAGGTTTGTTGCTTGCACTGTCATTAAAAGAGCCAAGAGGACAAGGGGAAGGGAAGAGCTACACCACTGTGGTGGTAGGATCACAGCTAAGGTTTAGTTTTGTGGTTGCCACCTATAAAACTAAGTTTAAACTTACCAAGTATCAATTTACTTTGCACAATTAGAACAGTTTGCTTTGTGCCTACGAAGCTGCAATTCACACTGCTCCCTCCCCAAGGAATTCATAAAATCTCCTATTTGCACCTACCTCTCTTCACAGAAAAGTCACTGATGAGTGAATTCAGCTGACTACAGAAGGCTTTGGTGCCAAATGAAAGCGATGGAGTGACCAAGTGCCATCCTCTTCAGTAACCAGCATAAATAGGTATCCCGGGGAGTTACAGCCACTTACCTGTGTTATATTCTTTTTTTTTTGTTCCAATTTCGGCTTTCTCAACTGCCTACATTAAGACAGAGGACACGGGAGAGAAGGGAGAAAAGACTTTTTGCATTAAACCCATCAAGGATGGGAAATTTCACCATGTTTACAAGCCAGTGCTCCATGGTATACAAAGAGAAGCCTGTAGGCCTCACGGAGGATCCAGATCCCAAGTCTGCTGTGTACCATATACATGCGGTTCTGTATGTACCCACATTTCCTAGCTTGCTCATGTTGAATTCTCAAAATTATGAGCAATAGCACCCAAGTGGAAAAGATACATGTCCTGGTTTCAGTTAGGACACTTAGTTCTCCTAGTAGCGGGTACGTTGCTATGTTTTGGCTTAGGATGTGTGAAAGGATGTTTAGAAGAGTGCTGATACCACCCCGATGTTTCAATTGCTGCAGAGCAGTACTTACAACAAGCCAAGGACCTTTCAGTGTCTCACTGTCCTACTAGCGATCAGAATTGGCACACAGCAACAGCTGCAAGGGGACAGATTCAGGATGGCCGACCCCAACTGGCCAAAGAATTCTATGCACACAGAAATCACACACACAATTTCTAGGTTGGAAGAGACCTCAAGATCATCGAGTCCAACCTCTGACCTAACGCTAACAGTCCCCACTAAACCATATCCCTAAGCTCTACATCTAAACGTCTTTTGAAGACTTCCAGGGATGGTGACTCCACCACCTCCCTGGGCAGCCCGTTCCAGTGCCTAACAACCCTTTCGGTAAAGAAGTTCTTCCTAACATCTAACCTAAAACTCCCCTGGTGCAACTTTAGCCCATTCCTCCTCATCCTGTCACCAGGCACGTGGGAGAACAGGCCAACCCCCACCTCGCTACAGCCTCCTTTAAGGTATCTGTAGAGAGCGATAAGGTCGCCCCTGAGCCTCCTCTTCTCCAGGCTGAACAAGCCCAGCTCCCTCAGCCGCTCCTCGTAGGACTTGCTCTCCAGGCCCCTCACCAGCTTTGTTGCCCTCCTCTGGACCCGCTCAAGCACCTCGATGTCCTTCTTGTAGCGAGGGGCCCAAAACTGAACACAGTACTCGAGGTGCGGCCTCACCAGAGCCGAGTACAGGGGGACAATCACCTCCCTAGCCCTGCTGGTCACGCTGTTTCTGATACAAGCCAGGATGCCGTTGGCCTTCTTGGCCACCTGAGCACACTGCTGGCTCATATTCAGCCGACTGTCCACCATCACTCCCAGGTCCTTCTCTGCCTGGCAGCTCTCCAACCACTCATCTCCCAGCCTGTAGCTCTGCCTTATGGCAACACGCTGCACCATGGATAGGGCGGGGCAGCCGGGCTGCTAGGGGTTACGCTGGGCACTGGTCAGCGGGTAGTGAGCAACTGCATTAGCAGTACTATTATCATCATCATCATCATTATTATTTTCCTGTCTTAATAAACTGTCTTTATCTCAACTCGCAGGCTTCACTTTCCCGTTTCTCTCCCCCATCCCAGAGAGGGAGGTGAGAGGGTTGGAGAAGGGCTGTGTGGTGTTTAGCTGCTGGCCGCGTTAAACCACAACAACACCTCAAAGGGGTTGGGGAAAAAAACACATGTTTTTTTAGAAAAGACTTTCACTGAGAAGAAGGATTCTAGTTTTAAGGTACTGGTACGCCATCAGCATGCTCATAGGCCTTTGCTGATTTTAGCCGGAGGTTTATCAGGCCACAACTCACTGCACATGCTTTCTCTCTTGCTTTTCAATCTACAAATCGAACAGAGATTGAACATATAGAAATACAGTATCTTGAAAAGCGTCTTCTGTTGACAGTTCCCCTCAGTATCGCCATACTTTCTTCAAAGCTGGAGACCGAACACCGCAGCATGCTTTTTCTCATTGATCTTAAGCGGTGTCCGTTGAAACATTCACTACTGGTAGAAGAATAATCCTAGGGAAAGAAGGAAATAAGAATATATTTATGTGAACCACGTAGATTCAGATAAAGAAATTCTTCCTCACGCAAGTTTAATTAACCCTCCTGACTTGGTAGTGGGGCAACTAATGGCAGGCAGGCACTGAAACGCTGCTGTGCTCAAGAAAAACCTGGAGGAAAAAAAAAAAAAAAAAAAAAGCTTTCAAAACTAAAGCTTCCCTCTCCCCACCATTTTCTTGTGGATAACTTAAGCTTAATATCCTTGGCAAAAAGATATTGCAGCAAAACCTTTCACATAAACTTAGTGTTTCGTGAAAAACAACAACAACAAAAACTTTAAATTCAATTGGAATTTTTTTCAATAAATTCAATCAGAATTTAAATTCAAAACTTGAAATTCCATTGAATTTAAATTAAAGAGAATAAACTAATTAAATTTAAAAAAATTAAATTCAATTGACTGTTCAGAGGAACAGTCAAGCTTGACATTATACATCCTAGAATTAAAATCTAGTTCGAGTTTTTCTCCCATCTCCAGACCTTGCTAAAGATGCTTATTAGGAGCTCTGTCAAAGAAAAGTGTAAGGCTTGTTATATCAAAGCTTCGAACCCTTCTTACTGCCCTTGACCTTCTTCACATTGCTGCTCCTACAAGGGTGAGTACTATCATTTTTAGTACGGGAGGGAAGCTGTGATATCCTTGAGTGGGGGGTCGTTCTGTTTACAAAATGAAGTTCCAGCAAGAGTACATCAAATGAAATTTCACTCCAAAGTCAGAAAATAGACAAGATTCTTCTGCTTCCCGGCACTAACTTTACTAAGAGCTTAGTTAGTGTTTGCTCAAGGTAACAGCAAAGGCATGAAGAAGTTAGAGGAGGGCACTGGTAAGGGCACGTGGGAGAATGCTTTTCTCCCTCCTGTTCTCCGTGCTGATAGAAAGGGGCCTCATGAGATGCTTGCCCTAGCACAAGTTTGAATCCAGGCATCTGAAACAACTCTTGAAGACGTTTTTTATTCCCCAGACCCAGCAGAGATGAAACGACCTAAAGCTTGATGAGACCAGCCTGGTCTGCCACAGTGATGTTTAATGTTTTTCCTGTGGGAGGCTTAAGAAAGGAAAGAGTGGAATAACTCAGGAGACCTCTGTACACATAGTTATGCATTTATTTGATGACTTCTCTGCAACAAGCACAGTGCCGTGTACTCGTGTTATTCTTTATCAGCTCTTCTTTTATCTTCACCTTGTCTCAAACAAGGGCACAGCCAGGAACAATGGACCAGGAGCCCTGACCATCCTCTGGCTCCTACAAAAGCATCCCAAGTCAGTGAGACAGCAGACACTGAGAAGCACTACGTTACCTGCAGCAGGCTGCCAGCAGGGCAGAACTGGCTCGTATCAGTCATACAAGGCTGAAAAAAACGCACTCAAGAAGTGAAATTCAGCAGAAGCAAGTGGCTAAACCAGAGCAAGGAAACTGCAGGAAGGAATTTTGTAGTAGTTTGAAAGTTATTTTCCTCCTACTATGGGAAGTGATCAACAATTGCTTCTAAGAAGTTAGCTGTTGGGTGTCTCTAAGGAAGCAAGCAGATGCTCAAGTGCCAGCCAAACAGATAAGTGTGTTTAGGCTAGGAGCTCTGGTGTCAAGTCCCTACGCAGATGACTCAGGAAGGCTCAGCAGAGAAAAGGGCCACTTCCCACTTTCCCCAAACAAAAAGGGAACTCTGGAGCACACGGGTGTCTAGTACAGGTCACAACAAAACGACCTTGTTCGGCCTGAGGAATCACAGCGGGGTTGTAAAGCTGCAGACAAACAGCCTCCAGAGGGACAGCCGCTGCTTACGGTCTGCCACAGGACTCCTTGGGACTGGAAACTTGGGAGAAGACGAAGCCATCAGACTCCGGTTTACCTGAGACTTTCTGCTGCATGCTCCTTAATCTAGATGGATGAAATAAGCAGGTAAATGGCTTGCTGGTATCAGGAAAACTGCAAAAGCTGCTATTGCCGAGTCTTTGCGCACCAGAAAGTCAGGGAAGAGACATTAGGATGTGAACAAGCAGCTAGGAGCAGGATCGCCATCTCTGTCATCTAGGGCACTTCTACATGTCTCTGCTATATGAGTGTTCCAGCAAAGGCTGGCGGTCCTACAAACGAAACAGGAGTGACTCTGTGCCTCGAAGCATGGGAAAGTTCTGCAAAGAGGTGAAAAAACACAAAGAAAGAAACCAAACCAAACACACCTTCCAACCTGTTTCATGAGAAGGATTCTGCTTTCGCTTCAGTGAAAACTTTACATTTAACTTCCCCATTCCTGCTCCCACAAGGAAAGCGGGCCAGCTGTTTGCCCTGCCTGACTTTGCACAGCCTTCCCTCACGTGCCACGGGCAGATCAAGTCCTTGCAGGCTTTGACAACCGCTTCTCATGCACACTGCAACGGCAAAGTGGAGATATTGAAGCAGCCTCCAGCGCCTGCTTGCAAAGAGACGACACCCCAAGGGCTGCTTCCTGCTTAGTTCAGTAGACTTGAAATGAGAAGGGGGAAGAGAAAGAGCAAAACAAAACCCCAGCCTGAACCCAAAGAGCCGAGAACGCTGAGCTCGGCGGCACGGAGAGCTGAAAGCATCGCTCGGAGGCGGGGCTCGCCCTGAGAGCTGGGAGGTACTTTGAGGTGGTTCTGCTCTGCCTTTGGGAAGAGCAGAGCTTGAGCTCTAGCTAGCTGTGTGTACAGCAGCCAATTCCTTCAGGTGATGCTGAGCAGGGATGGGAGAAGCAAGACGGAGCTGGAAATGATGTGGATGAAATACCAGACACACAAATCGTCCCTAAGAGCAAATTAGGGCTTTCCCTAACACCATCAACCCCTTAAGGGAAGTCGTAACCACATTACACCCCCTAACGGTTTTTTTTACTTCAGCACTAACTAACCCTGATTTTTAGCCTTGCTCTCCGAGCCCCCTCAGCACCCCCCGCGTGCACCTGCCCGCGGGGCCGCCTGAGGGAGTGGGGGGTTGGTGAACGAACCCCCCCCCAAAGCTCCCCGCCCGGGCTCGCTCGGAGGGAACCCCGCGGGAACTCACGGCCAGGGCTGCTCTCTGCCTGCTCGTCCTCCTGCCGCCGGGCTGCAGCGAGAGGAACTCGGAGCTCGAGTCCATGGCAGCCAGGGACCGCCGGCGGCTGCCGGCGCTGCGCCTCAGCACCACCATGGTGGCGCCGCAGGGCCTCCCGGAGGCGCAGCGCCCACTGAGGCGGCCCCGTGGCCCGCTGCGGATCCCTCCGCCTCACACGGAGCCCTCCATCCCCCTCCTCCCCCCTTTCTTCCCTCCTCAGCGCGGCTCCCTCTTCCGGCCCTCACTGAGGGCCGGCCCTCGCCCGCTCTTTTAATTTTTTCTTTTTTTTTTTTTGAAGTATTTTTTAAATCTTTGCCGGCGGAGGGTTACAGGCGGCAGGTGCAGCACCGTTTGAGCCTTTTGGCGGGCGGGAAGCGGCGCGTGCCGCCCCCTCAGGCGGGCGCCGCCTCCTCACGGGCTCCGCGCCCACCCTCAGGCGGCTCCCTCAGGAGCCCGGCCCCGTTCCCCAGCACGGGAAATCTGCCGCCGGAGCATGGCGGAGCTGGATGAGGACCAGTACCGGCCGGCGGTGCCTCCCCGAGCCGCCTGCGCCTACACCGGCTGCTACTGGTAAGGGAGGCGCCTGAAAATGGCGGCCGGCGCCTGACTGGAGGCTGGCGGCACGCTGAGGGGGGGAGTTGAAAACGGAGCTAAAAACCCCGCAGGGAAACCTTCCCGGCCCGGTTTGGGTTGCTGGAAATGAAGGTGAAAAGGGGATTGAAAAGAAAACGGTGCCGTCGACGGTTGTGTTTTGCAGTGAGGAAAACGTGTGGAAGCTGTGCAACTACATCAGGAGTCGGGGGGAGCGCCCTGTGGAGGAGTTCTACGCGGTTTTCATCTCCAACGAGAGGAGGATGGTGAGTGGGTGAGTTGTGCGCTCCGTGGGGGTGGTAAACCACAGGCAGGGGGAGGTGGGAGGCGCTTTAACTACCCCAGGCCTTTTAACTACAGCCTGGGGTAGGTGAGTCTTGGCCCCAGGCCCCCCTGCAGCAGCTGAGAGGCACGCAGGCAGCAGCACCTGGGAGCATGAAGAATTTCATTTGTTTGTGGCCTCCAGACCCCACGCAGTATTTGCTCAAGACATCAAGGCAACACCAAAACCTGAGAAGCAGTAAAAGGAAACAGCTCGACCTGCTGCACCAGAAGAGAGCCCTGCTCTCTCCTCTAGAAGCCCCAAGGATAAGGATACTGTATTGGGTCTGGCTGGAATGTTAACTTTCCCAGCAGCAGCCCATACAGTGCCGTACTCTGTACTTGTAGCCCGAACAGCAGTGTTATCACACCAGTGTTGTGTCTGCTGCTGAGCAGCAGTGGCACAGTATTAGGCCTTTCTCTAACCCTCCTAGGGGGTGGGCAAAAGGTGAGGAGAGAAACATCACTAGGGCAGCTGGCCTAAACCAATCAAAGGGATATTCCATACCATGTGATGTCACACTCAGCAATAAAAGGTGGAAACAGGAAGAAGAGGGGGGGGGGGGTGGGCTCTCGTTTGGAAGACGTCGGTCCTCCTCTCGAACACCGGCTGCGTGCGTTGAGGCCTTGCTTCAAGGACGTGGTCAATCATCGCTCATTTGTGGGAAGTAGAGAGTAATTTCTTTCCTCTGCACTTCCACATAGCCTTCATTTATTTTCTTTGTTTGTTTTCCTCCCTTCTTTTTTATTTTCCTTTTTTCCCCTCCCTTTCCCCTTTCCCTTTTTATTTCCCCTTAGTTAAATTGTTAGTTCATGGTAGTCTTTATTTAATTATTATAATTATTTCCCTTTAATTAAATTATCCTTATCTCAACCCGTGAGTTGTTCTTTGCTTTACTTCTCCCCCTCCTCATCTAAAGGAGGGGGAGTGAGAGAGCGGTTGTGGGGTTTAGCTGCCCAGTACGGTAAAACCACCACAGTCCTTTTTGGCGCCCAACGTGGGGCTCGAAGGGTTGAGATAACAATAGAATTGATTAAACGCATATAACTAACACACTTGCTTGCTAGTAACCATGTACATTGCCCTGTTAATAATAATAGCTTTGTTCCTATGTCATGCAATCCGTGTCATATTCTCCTTTCTCCTATATATCCGATCCGACAAAGTGCTACAATCTGTGTTCACTTTTTTTAATTCGCTGTGCTGCCAAGCACTGACCTTGGTTTTAATCTGGAATTCAGGCTCTGCACTGTTATCATTTGGGTCCCATGGAAACTATCTTTCAGAGAATATTCAGAACTACACTGCCTTCCTTTTCTCATCTGGACACCAGTTTATTAATAATATTAAGAATGGTACCTTTCCCTTCTTTCACAGTGGGCTAATTACAACCGTTTGGGAGTATTTTGAAGATCCATCTGTAACCCATGTATTGCTATTTCTAATTCTGAACAACCAGTTTCATTTTCTCTCTAAGATTAGTCGATTGTTTAGAAAACTTACTTGGGAATCTGTCCCGAAACAGTCTTGTGGTGAGTGGCTAGGTGTGTGGGATGATGTTAGCAGATACCTGTCACGAGTGTCTCCTCCAATAGTTTTGAACTTCACCCCTGAGCAAGTGCTAAATCCTAAAAAATTAGTAGAATGTTTGAGAGTTGTATGTCCTGACCCTGATAATGCCGGAGAACGACAGCTTGCAGCATTGTGCTGGGTCCTGGCTTATTCCTATCAAACACTGTTTAACATCATCCAGCAACTTGAAGAGAGGGAGGAAGTCTCTGAATATGATGACCAAGTAACACACGATGTGGCTGACCCAAAAGACCAACCAACTATGGTATCAGTCGCCCCCATAGTCAAGTCAAAAAAATGGAAACGGAAATCAGCTCGTTTAGTAAGGGAAGAAGGCTCTTCTAAGGAGGAGGGAGAAGGGGAAATGGCAGGCACCTCTAAAGCAGGGCCATCACAAAAACAGCAGGAAGACGAGACAGAAATCATAAAGGAATCAGAAATCACTCGATCCTTATCCCTGAGTGAGATGCGAGAAATACGAAAGGATTATGTGAGCGTGAGATGTGAGCAAGTGGATGACCTGATCCGCATGGTGGCGGAGCTCAAGGAGGAGGTGGAGAGGCTGAGGGCCATCAGGGAATGTGAGCGGGAGATAGACTTCTGGAGCAACTCCCTGCAGGGCCTCAAGGAGAGGTACCGGGGTGAGACACCCCAAACGGGGGTGGACCCCCTGCCCTGTCGCCGTCGGACAGAGGGAGGGGATCTGGGAGTTGAGGAGGAGTGGAGACAGGTCCCTGCGCAACATGGCAGGCGATGCCCTCCCATTCCGGCCCCCCCTTCCCAGGTGCCCTTACGAAACAGGTTTGAGGCCCTGGAGATTGAGAGACCAGCAACTGAGGAAGAGATAGAAAGTGTTCCCAGGAGGATGCCTAGGGCGAGGAGGTCAACTCCACGCGTCAGGACTGCCTCCACCAAGAAAGAAAGAAGGGTGATTGTCGTGGGAGACTCTATCCTTAGGGGGACGGAGGGCCCTATTTGTCGGCCTGACCCTACCCATAGGGAAGTCTGCTGCCTTCCTGGGGCCAGGGTCAGGGACGTTGCCAGGAAGCTCCCCAGCCTGGTACGCCCCTCAGACTATTATCCTCCTGTGATAGTCCAGGCAGGTAGTGATGACATTGATGACAGAAGCCTGAAGGCTATCAAAAGAGACTTTAGGGGGCTGGGACGGTTAGTGGACGGAGCAGGAGTGCAGGTAGTATTTTCGTCCATCCCTACGTTGACAGGGAGGGGTACGGAGAGGACAAGGAAAGCCCACCTGTTAAACACGTGGCTCCGGGGCTGGTGCCTACGCAGAAACCTTGGGTTTTTCGACCATGGTGCAGTTTACTCAGCACCTGGTCTGATGGCCGTAGACGGGTCCCTATCCTTTAGGGGAAAAAGGATCCTGGGCCAGGAGCTGGCGGGGCTCATTGATAGGGCTTTAAACTAGGTAAGAAGGGGGATGGGGCTGAAGCAAGGACTGTTGGGGCTGTGCCAGGGGGAGCAATGGCAAGGCCGGAGGATAAGGTAAAGGCCCAGCTGAAGTGCATCTACACCAATGCACGCAGCATGGGTAACAAACAGGAGGAGCTGGAAGCCATCGTGCAGCGGGCAGGCTACGACTTGGTTGCCATCATGGAAACGTGGTGGGACCACTCTCATGACTGGAGTGCTGCGATGCCTGGCTATAGGCTCTTCAGAAGGGACAGGCAGCACAGAAGGGGTGGCGGTGTGGCTCTCTATATTAGAGAGTCTTTCGATGTTGTAGAACTCGAGGCTAGGAATGACAAGGTCGAGTCCCTTTGGGTTAGGATCAGCAGGGACAACAAGGCTAGTGTCCTGGTCGGGGTCTGCTATAGACCGCCGAACCAGGATGAGGAGACGGATGAGGAGTTCTACAGGCAGCTGACAGAAGCTGCAAAATCGTCTGCGCTTGTACTCGTGGGGGACTTCAACTTCCCTGACATATCCTGGAAGCACAACACAGCCCAGAGGAAGCAGTCTAGGAGGTTTCTGGAGAGCGTGGAAGATAGCTTCCTGACGCAGCTGATTAGTGAACCTACCAGGGGTGGTGCCCTGCTAGACCTTCTCTTCACAAACAGAGAAGGACTGGTGGAGGATGTGATTGTCGGGAACAGTCTTGGGCAGAGTGACCACGAAATGGTGGAGTTCACTATTCTTGGCGGGGCCAGGAAGGGAACCAGTAAAACCACTGTATTGGACTTTCGGAGGGCTGACTTTGGGCTGCTCAGGACACTAGTTGGTGGAGTCCCATGGGAGGCGGTTCTGAAGGGCAGAGGGGTCCAGAAAGGCTGGGCGCTCTTTAAGAGGCAAATCCTAATGGCGCAGGAGCGGTCTATTCCCATGCGCCCAAAGATGAGCCAGCGGAGAAGAAGACCAGCCTGGCTCAACAGAGAATTGTGGCTTGAGCTTAGGAGAAAAAAGAGGGTTTATAATCTTTGGAAAATTGGGCAGGCCACCAAGGAGGACTATAAGGATGTAGCGAGGCTGTGCAGGGACAAGATTAGGAAGGCCAAAGCTCATCTGGAGCTCAATCTGGCTACTGCTGTTAAAGCTAACAAAAAACGTTTTTATAAATACATCAACACAAAAAGGAGGACTAGGGAGAATCTCCATCCTTTACTGGATGCAGGGGGAAACTTAGTTACAAGAGATGAGGAAAAGGCAGAGGTGCTCAATGCCTTCTTTGCCTCAGTCTTTAGCGGCAAAACCGGTTGCTCTCTGGATACCCAGTACCCAGAACTGGTGGAAGGGGACGGGGAGCAGGATGTGGCCCTCACCATCCACGAAGAACTGGTTGGTGACCTGCTACGGCACTTGGATGTCCACAGATCGATGGGGCTGGATGGGATCCACCCAAGGGTACTGAGAGAACTGGCAGAGGAGCTGGCCAAGCCCCTATCCATCATTTATCAGCAGTCCTGGCTATCGGGGGAGGTCCCAGCTGACTGGCGACTAGCGAATGTGACGCCCATCTACAAGAAGGGCCGGAGGGCAGACCCGGGGAACTACAGGCCGGTCAGTTTGACCTCAGTACCAGGGAAGCTCATGGAGCAGATCCTCTTGGGAGTCATCATGCGGCACTTGAAGGGCAAGCAGGCGATCAGGCCCAGCCAGCATGGGTTTATGGAAGGCAGGTCCTGCTTGACGAACCTGATCTCCTTCTACGACAAAGTGACGCGCTGGGTGGATGAGGGAAAGGCTGTGGATGTGGTCTACCTTGACTTCAGCAAGGCTTTTGACACCGTCTCCCACAGCATTCTCCTCAAGAAACTGGCTGCTCTTGGCTTGGACTGGCGCACGCTTCGTTGGGTTAGAAACTGGCTGGATAGCCGGGCCCAAAGAGTTGTGGTAAATGGAGCCAAGTCCAGTTGGAGGCCAGTCACTAGTGGCGTCCCCCAGGGCTCGGTGCTGGGGCCGGTCCTCTTTAACATCTTCATCAATGATCTGGATGACGGCATTGAGTGCACCCTCAGTAAGTTTGCAGATGACACCAAGCTAGGTGCGTGTGTTGATCTGCTCGAGGGTAGGAAGGCTCTGCAGGAGGATCTGGATAGGCTGCACCGATGGGCTGAGGTCAACTGTATGAAGTTCAACAAGGCCAAGTGCCGGGTCCTGCACCTGGGACGCAATAACCCCAAGCAGAACTACAGGCTGGGAGAGGAATGGTTGGAGAGCTGCCAGGCAGAGAAGGACCTGGGAGTGATGGTGGACAGTCGGCTGAATATGAGCCAGCAGTGTGCTCAGGTGGCCAAGAAGGCCAACGGCATCCTGGCTTGTATCAGAAACAGCGTGACCAGCAGGGCTAGGGAGGTGATCGTCCCCCTGTACTCGGCTCTGGTGAGGCCGCACCTCGAGTACTGTGTTCAGTTTTGGGCCCCTCGCTACAAGAAGGACATCGAGGTGCTTGAGCGGGTCCAAAGAAGGGCGACGAAGCTGGTGAGGGGCCTGGAGAGCAAGTCCTATGAGGAGCGGCTGAAGGAGCTGGGCTTGTTCAGCCTAGAGAAGAGGAGGCTCAGGGGTGACCTTATTGCTCTGTATAAGTACATTAAAGGAGGCTGTAGTGAGGTGGGGGTTGGCCTGTTCTCCCATGTGCCTGGTGACAGGACGAGGGGGAATGGGCTAAAGTTGCGCCAGGGGAGTTTTAGGTTAGATGTTAGGAAGAATTTCTTTACTGAAAGGGTTGTTAGGCACTGGAACGGGCTGCCCAGGGAAGTGGTGGAGTCACCATCCCTGGAAGTCTTCAAAAGACGTTTAGATGTAGAGCTTAGGGATATGGTTTAGTGGGGACTGTTAGTGTTAGGTCAGAGGTTGGACTCGATGATCTTGAGGTCTCTTCCAACCTAGAAATTCTGTGAAATTCTGTGAAATTATGGTCGACGCCCAGGTGAACACATCCTCACTTGGCTGCTCCGATGCTGGGATGTTGGGGCCAATAGCCTACAATTAGAAGGCAATGAAGCCAAGCAGCTGGGATCCCTCTCTAGAGAAAGGGTAATCGACAAAGTAATCGGGAGAGGAGCACAGGCCCTCAGCCTCTGGAGACGACTCCTGGCGGCTGTGAGAGAAAGATATCCCCATAAGGAAGATATTGTATATCAAATAGGCAAGTGGACCACTATAGATAAGGGTCTCCAGCATCTGCGGGAATTAGCTGTGCGGGAGATGATTTATAGTGATTTGGACAATGCCCAGACACCTCAAGACCCCGATGAAGTCCAGTGCACAACATCCATGTGGCGTAAATTTGTGCGGAGTGCACCACCAGCACATGCCAGTACCCTGGCATCAATTAACTGGGATGAGGGGATGGGACCAACAATGTATGATATGTCCTGCCAGCTTCAAAAATATGAAGACAATCTCTCTGCTCCGCTACAGTCCAGTGTCTCAGCTGTGGAGAAACTGTCTAAAGGACTTGACAAGCTCGTGGAACGAGTATATTCCCCCTCATTTAGACAGAGTGATACTTCAGCCACTAAGAATCAGCATTCGCGCGCTCAAGAGAGAGAGTACCCAAGATGTACACCACGTGGCACCTTGTGGTTTTTTCTGCGTGACCATGGGGAAGATATGAGGAAATGGGATGGTGTACCTACTTCAACCCTAGCTGCTCGGGTATGTGAACTGAAAGGAAATACAGCAGCAAGAAGAGGGGCTCCTAAGAGAAGTGCTGCTCCAGTTTCCATGGGGCAGTACCCCAGAGGCAGTAGAAGAGCTGATGTTATTCTTGACCCTGATGAAGAGACCTCTACCTCTCATTTGCAAGAATTAAGTGGCAGACGCTCCAGCCAGGACTAGAGGGGCCCTGCCTCTGGCCAGGTAGAGGAGAGGGATAACCGGATTTATTGGACTGTGTGGATCCGATGGCCTGGCACATCAGAACCACAAGAATACAAAGCTTTAGTGGACACTGGCGCACAATGTACCTTAATGCCATCAGGCTACCAAGGGACAGAACTTACCTGTATCTCCGGAGTGACAGGGGGATCCCAACAACTATCTGTACTGGAAGCTGAAGTGAGTCTAACTGGGAATGAGTGGCAAAAGCATCCCATTGTGACTGGCCCAGAGGCTCCATGTATCCTTGGCATAGACTATCTCAAGAGAGGGTACTTCAAGGATCCAAAAGGATACCGGTGGGCTTTTGGCATAGCTGCTTTGAGCACAGAAAAGATTAGGCAGCTGTCTACCTTGCCTGGCCTTTCAGAAGACCCTTCTGTTGTAGGATTGCTGAAGGTTGAAGAACAACAGGTACCAATTGCTACTACAACGGTGCACCGACGGCAATATCGCACCAACCGAGACTCCCTAATTCCCATCCATGAGTTGATTCACCGACTGGAGAGTCAGGGAGTAATCAGCAAGACTCGCTCACCCTTTAATAGTCCTATATGGCCAGTACGAAAGTCTAATGGCGAGTGGAGGCTAACAGTGGACTACCGCGGCCTGAATGAAGTCACGCCACCACTGAGTGCTGCAGTGCCGGACATGCTAGAACTTCAGTACGAACTAGAGTCAAAGGCAGCCAAGTGGTATGCCACAATTGATATTGCTAATGCATTTTTCTCCATCCCTTTGGCAGCAGCATGCAGGCCGCAGTTTGCTTTCACTTGGAGGGGCATCCAATACACCTGGAATCGGCTGCCCCAGGGGTGGAAACACAGCCCTACCATTTGCCATGGACTGATCCAGTCTGCACTGGAGCAAGGGGGAGCCCCTGAGCACCTTCAGTACATTGACGACATCCTCGTGTGGGGCAACACAGCAGAAGAAGTTTTCGAGAAAGGGAAGAAAATAATCCAAATTCTCCTGAAAGCTGGTTTTGCCATTAAACAGAGCAAGGTCAAGGGGCCTGCACAGGAAATCCAGTTCTTGGGGGTAAAATGGCAGGATGGACGTCGCCATATTCCAATGGATGTGATCAATAAAATAACAGCAATGTCTCCGCCAACTAGCAAAAAAGAAACGCAAGCTTTCCTAGGCCTCGTGGGATTCTGGAGAATGCATGTGCCAGGCTATAGTCAGCTTGTGAATCCTCTATATCGAGTGACTCGAAAGAGAAACTATTTAGAGTGGGGCCCTGAGCAACAACAGGCATTTGAACAAATCAAACAAGAAATAGCTCGTGCAGTAGCCCTTGGGCCTGTCCGTACTGGACCAGCTGTGCAAAATATACTGTACACTGCAGCTGGGGAGCATGGCCTCACCTGGAGCCTTTGGCAGAAAACCCCAGAAGAAACTCGAGGCCGACCCCTGGGCTTCTGGAGTCGGGGCTATCGAGGATCAGAAGCCAATTACACCCCAACTGAAAAAGAAATACTCACAGCATATGAGGGTGTTCGAGCTGCTTCAGAAGTTGTGGGTACAGAGGCACAGCTCCTCTTGGCACCGCGGTTACCTGTGTTACATTGGATGTTCAAAGAGAAAATTCCCACTACACACCATGCAACTGATGCTACATGGAGTAAGTGGATAGTGCTAATTACACAGCGGGCTCGAATGGGAAAACCCAATCGCCCAGGAATCCTGGAAGAGATTATGGACTGGCCGGAAGGCAGAGATTTCGGAGTACCAACAGAAGAGGTAACCCGTGCTGAAGAGGCACCACCATACAATGAGTTGCCAGAAGACAGAAAGCGGTATGCGTTGTTTACTGACGGATCCTGCCGTGTGATAGGGAGTCATCGGAAATGGAAAGCTGCTGTGTGGAATCCCATACGACGAGTTGTGGAGGCCATGGAAGGGGAAGGTGAGTCGAGTCAGTATGCAGAAGTAAAAGCCATACAACTAGCCCTAGATATCGCCGAAAGAGAAAATTGGCCAGTATTGTATCTTTATACTGACTCATGGATGGTGGCAAATGCTCTGTGGGGGTGGCTGCAGCAATGGAAAGAGAGCAACTGGCAGCGCAGAGGTAAACCTATCTGGGCTGCTACCCTGTGGCAAGATATTGCTGCCCGGGTAGGAAACCTGGATGTTAAAGTACGTCATGTAGATGCCCACATGCCCAAGAGTCGCGCTACTGTAGAACATCGGAACAACGAAGAAGTGGATCGAGCTTCAAAAATTGAAGTGGCTCAGGTGGACCTAGACTGGGAACGTAAGGGTGAGCTGTTTGTAGCTCGATGGGCCCATGAAACATCAGGACATCTGGGGAGGGATGCCACTTACAGATGGGCTCGTGATCGAGGGGTGGACTTGACCATTGAAGCCATCACACAGGTTACCCATGAGTGTGAGACCTGTGCTGCAATCAAGAAAGCCATGAAGGTAAAATCTCCCTGGAACAGGGGGAGATGGCTAGGGTTTAAATATGGTGAGGCCTGGCAAATTGACTATATTGGACCACTTCCAAAAACCCGCCAAGGCAAACGGTACATACTCACCATGGTAGAAGCAACTACTGGGTGGTTGGAAACATACCCTGTAAACCATGCCACGGCCCGAAATACTATCTTGGGCCTGGAAAGATAAGTATTGTGGCGTCATGGTACACCAAAGAGAATTGAGTCTGACAATGGGAGTCATTTCCGAAACAATCTTGTTACCTCCTGGGCAAAGAGGCATGGTATTGAGTGGGTATACCACATCCCTTATCACCCACAAGCCTCTGGGAAGGTTGAGAGGTACAATGGACTGTTAAAGACTATGTTACGAGCATTAGGTGCTGGGACATGGAAACAATGGGACACAAATCTACCAGAAGCCACTTGGCTAGTTAACAATAGGGGGTCTGACAGCCGTGCTGGTCCTGCCGAAACAAAACCCCTGCACACTGTGAAAGGAGCTAAAGTTCCCGTAGTGCATGTAGGAAGGTGGATGGGGAAGGCAGTGTGGGTTGCTCCTGCCTCGGGAAAAGGCAAACCCACTCGTGGGATTGTCTTCGCCCAAGGACCAGGGTATACCTGGTGGGTCATGCAAAAGAATGGGGATATCAAGTGTGTGCCTCAAGGAGATTTGACACTGAGAGAAAACTAATCTGTAATCTAAGTTATATGTTGTAGGAAGATGCTGTAGGATCAACGACGGGTCAACGTTGCAAGGAGCCGGGCAGTGCAACAAGGACTTGAGCTAAGCTGGTGCTCGCGTCCAGACATCCAACTCCACCTGCCTTGAGTGACCACTTTGGCAGATGAAGACCTAATCGTCAACAGTTCTTATGAACGTTTTCCAAGAAAGACCTATGGAATGAGAAGATACACCTGCCTATTAATCTTGTCCTATTAAATCCTTGTCCTGTTAAAGGACAAGGAATAATGATGAGGATGCTTGTATACTAAAGTATGGGGATCTGAGTGTGACACAAATGTTATGGAATAAGGGGTGGAGGTTGTATTGGGTCTGGCTGGAATGTTAACTTTCCCAGCAGCAGCCCATACAGTGCCGTACTCTGTACTTGTAGCCCGAACAGCAGTGTTATCACACCAGTGTTGTGTCTGCTGCTGAGCAGCAGTGGCACAGTATTAGGCCTTTCTCTAACCCTCCTAGGGGGTGGGCAAAAGGTGAGGAGAGAAACATCACTAGGGCAGCTGGCCTAAACCAATCAAAGGGATATTCCATACCATGTGATGTCACACTCAGCAATAAAAGGTGGAAACAGGAAGAAGAGGGGGGGGGGTGGGCTCTCGTTTGGAAGACGTCGGTCCTCCTCTCGAACACCGGCTGCGTGCGTTGAGGCCTTGCTTCAAGGACGTGGTCAATCATCGCTCATTTGTGGGAAGTAGAGAGTAATTTCTTTCCTCTGCACTTCCACATAGCCTTCATTTATTTTCTTTGTTTGTTTTCCTCCCTTCTTTTTTATTTTCCTTTTTTCCCCTCCCTTTCCCCTTTCCCTTTTTATTTCCCCTTAGTTAAATTGTTAGTTCATGGTAGTCTTTATTTAATTATTATAATTATTTCCCTTTAATTAAATTATCCTTATCTCAACCCGTGAGTTGTTCTTTGCTTTACTTCTCCCCCTCCTCATCTAAAGGAGGGGGAGTGAGAGAGCAGTTGTGGGGTTTAGCTGCCCAGTACGGTAAAACCACCACAGATACCCTCAGGGGAACAAAAGGTTCATGGCATTCTTTCCAAGCTTAAAAGAAGTTGCCCTAAAACAACAGATCAATCTTAATTAAAGGTTAAAGTTTGGGCTACATGATCTTAAAGGTCTCTTCCAACCTGAATGTTTCTATGAATGTCCTTACCTGTCACGCTTGGATTGTGGGAAGAAGGAATCACGGTGCCCCTAAGGGCTGTGGGATGATTTTTCCCTGTCATCCATCAGGTTAGGGGGAATATTACATTATATGGTCCAGAATAGCGCCCAGTTTAATGTTTCTGAAAGATAAAACCTGGAGCAAGCTTTCTGACAGCAGCACTGATACAAGCTGATGAAATGCAGAGTTTAGCAAAGAACTTACCCAACGTGAAACTAATCTCTGTAAGTCAGGAGTGGTTTATGCCAAATTGCTTAACTTTCAGGTCCCGCTCTGGAAACAGAAGTCAGGGCATGGAGATGAGCCTGTTGTCTGGGTAAGGCCCTCTGTTCTTTCTTTGTCAGTATTTAAGTGCGTGCCTCTGTAGCTGAGGTCTGCAGGATCAGAGGTGGGTAGTGTTAGGTACCTCTGCTGGAATGAATTTAGGTTTATGTCCCCCCTGAGCATCAGGAAGCACTCTGTATGTGCCAGAGGTCCCTTCCGACCTCAGCCATCCTGTAGTTCTATATTAGTATTTATTATTCTTCTACAGCAGCCTAAATGCAACCCTTTTATTGTTCACAGGGAAATAGCAGTGAGATGGCCCATAAAACCACCAGGTGACAAAGCTTAGTTAGCATCGGTAAGAGTGCACAACAGTTCTGTGAAAATTACTGTCTGGTTTTGTTGGGGCCTGCCAGCTTTGTAGGATGTTAAATAGATGTCTTGTAACAAGCTGACGGGTGAAAATATCCATATAGGTCTGACATGGGATGGAAAAATGTGAGCAATACATGTCTTCAGGTGCCAGCTTGTATGTAAGCTCTTCCAGAGTTTTTGGCGTGTCATTTAATTTAATGTAGTTCAGTAGTTGCCACTACAGAATTCCTTTTAAAGATGTGTAGTTATGGTTATACTGTATGGGAGGGAAAAAATCAATTTTGCGTGGCAATTTGTTTCAGAAATTCTGTTTTAAAAAAAAAAAAATCTGTGAATTTCTGAAATTCTGTCCTTACAGAATCATTTTCTGGAAAATTATCAGTGTGTTTATATTGTACAAAAGGCTTGGTTTAAAAAGAGGTCCAAGTGTTATCGGGATGATCTGAGAAGGAATAGGAGTTAACAACAAGTATCTTCAATTTACTTTTTGGAAAACTGCAATGAGTGTAAGTAACTAACACTGAAAATAGTAACTGGAGTTTCTCCAACCCCCTGCCATACCCGTGTTTCCTACATGTTAAGGAATCAAAGATGTGGTATGAGGACCAGCATACTCTTCAGGTTAGCTGCCCAGGCTGATACCAAAGAAGGCTACAAGTAATGGGGAGAATAGCAAGGCTTACCAAAAGGCACGAGGGCTGAGGCAGGCATTAGGAAACGTCTCTCCTGGTGCTGGAACATCACAGGCGCGATACCCGAGCATCAGAAAGCAGTCTCTAAAGAAGAGAAGCTGTAGCCTCAGCTTCCAGGAGGCTTTTTTTCTACTCCCTGTGCCGGTTTCTGGTTAACAACTGTTTAACTCCTGACAATTACCGTTCTTCCCAGGACTACCACGTTATCCTACTTCATGTTTCCAGTGGGGAGCAGAACTTCATTTATGATCTTGACACAGAGCTGCCATTCCCCTGTCCTTTTGACGTGTACAGCACGGAGGCCTTCAGGCTGGATGACAGCCTTCATCCTGAATTTCACAGGTGAGGACAAAAAAAATAAAGATGAAGAGCATGAATTTTATTTCATGAAGTCCAAGTTGAAGTTGTCTCTGTGGATATATACTGATAGAAGTCTTCTGTTATACTCCAAGAAACTCAATGCACTGCATTATTTTTCTAAAGCTCTTTAATTGCTGTTGTTTAATCATCAAAAGCCTTTCCTTGCTGATGTTTGTTCTTAACAGCCCAGCAGCTTAGCCCAGTGTTTCTGAGTGGAGTATTTAACTAAGCCAAGGCTCCCTGGGAGGAAGAAAGGGCTCTTCTCCAGAGTGGCTAATGCAGCGTTATGTACATATATCTCTTGATACAATTTTGCATTGTTGTTCAGGAAAATCCGGATGATACGAGCAGATCTGTACCTGGAGACGTTTGCTTCGGACAGATCTCACGTGAAAGATGCAGATGGGAAATGGCAGAAACCTCCTCCCTCGTACCCCTGCATTGAAACAGCAGGTGAGCTGGCAGGACTCCTTTTTCCTTTTAACAGAGTTGAATGATTCAGTCAGAGGTGGGTGCAATAAATAAATGTGCTTTTGGACATGTGCTTTGGAAGCGTATCCAGCCAGCGCAGTGTGTGGGGACAAAATGGGGCTCTGCAGTGCTTGCCTTTTCCGAACATGTAAAGTGTAGCGTGCTTCCTGGCAGCTGCCACTGCTGTTATCAAACACGAACTGCTGGTCTTCAGAAACTGAGCAGAGAGTAAGAGGTATGAAATGTTGCAGTGGGGAGCTGAAACAGAGGCCAAGCAACCTGCCTAGGGTTGGAAAGGGAATTTTTAACACGGTGATTACCCCACTTTTTTTTATCACACGGCGTTTCAGCTTACTCGAACCAGGTGTTTGCCAAGCTGGCTAATGTTTGCCATGTGCTTATTCTCTCCTTTTCTTCCCAGATGGAGAGAAGTGTGGTGAAGTTTTGTTTTGGTGGAGTTTGTTGATGCTGTGCACGTTTGGTTTTGCTGCTTTTTTAATAATACAATGCTACCATGTATTTCTGTTAGAGAAGGTGGGGTCAAAGGAACATGTCTTGTGTCTAGAGCCAAGTTTATTGTGGTTTTAAGCTACAGGCAAGTTAATTCACAGTTTTTGTGTTGCTTTCTAAGAAAGTTTGGCGTTTCACTTGGGTATAAATGAGTTATGAATGGGGGCGGGAGCACAGGTACAGCCTTGTGAAGCAGTTTTAGAAATTCCAGGCTATGAAACACCTGTCTCAGCCAGCCTCCAGGTCATCCTTGGGACGTTGGTAGGTAGCTAAAGATGCAGAGACTTTGGTTGCTCCCATACTTCATTCCTTAGCCTGTACCTTGCCAGGCTGGGAGGAGCATCCCCAAGTCATCCAGTCCAGACCCTGCTCAAAGCCGGTGCAATTAGACTGAGGGGCTTTAAGACTCTGTCTGGTCTAGCCTGGAACAACTCCAGGGACGGCCATTGCACCACCTCTCTGGGCACAGTGTTCCAATATTTGATCCCAGCTATGAATTCAATACAATTCCAGTATGCAACCAGAGTTTCCTGTGTTCCCACTCGAGTGCTTCGCTTCTTGTCCTGTTGCCAGCCACCTGGAAGGCTCTGAGTGCACCTGTGGTGATGTGCTCTTGTCTGGGCAGTCACCTGGGTGTTGCAGGGGACGGTGACTGCTTACCCTGCGCCCACCCAAGGTGGAGGATCGCTGACTGGGTAGCTCTGGGATTGGGGTCAGAACAGGAGGAGACTCTGTCAGGTCTAGGACATCTCGTTCACACTGCCTTTCGCTCAGTGCAAGTTTCTCAGGCTTTGGTTTTGTTTTTCCTTTCCTCACCTGAGGCACCTCGTAATGGTGTGTGCTTCAATGTATGCACAGTCTTATCAGGCATAAAGCACCTGATTTCAACCTTGATAGGAAGCCGGGTGGCTGACCTTTGGTTAGTGTAAAACAGCCTGGGACATTGATGTTCATCCACGCCAAATGCCTTTACGGATAATTGCTTCCTCCCCACTTAGAGTACTCTCTTTTCCATGCTAATTTGTGTTTGTGGAAGATTAAATTGCTCGCTGCTGGTGTTAGAGGTGACTGTAATTTAACAGCTGGCGGAATTGATCACGTATATGGCTTTAGTGCCAATTTATTTGTGAGATCAGAGCATTACATTACTCCTTGAG
Organism: Anas platyrhynchos; assembly: GCF_047663525.1. NCBI lineage: Eukaryota > Metazoa > Chordata > Aves > Anseriformes > Anatidae > Anas > Anas platyrhynchos. Next base: position 7,264,783 of record NC_092618.1, read on the forward strand.
GTTATATTGCTGTCATTTAGAGAAGCCAGAGTCATAAGCTCTTGAGAAGATGACTACAAAAGCTTATCAGTTACAAGGACTCATATTACATCTATTTGGTCTGTCTTTGATGCTAAACAAATGCTTGAAGACTGAAAAATAGCATAAATACATATTTTTTTTAATGTATATGAGCATTGTACTGTTAAAAAGAAATGAGCTTGTGAACTTAGGGTATTTAAAGAAAATCAGCGCTCTGGTGCTGCTGCGTCTTAAAGGATGTTAGTTACACTCAACACACCCTGCTTCTCTTATCCAGTGGGGTTTTAAAGCTTTTAGTAAACTTACTTAAAAGATGGGAGGTTTTGTTCTTGATACTGAAATATTGCCTCTTCAGGGCAGAGCAGCTGCTGAGCCCAAATAGAGCACTTTGGGCAAGGAAATTCTGTAGCATTTAAGTCAAATGTAGGCCAAATAGGGTAATGTAAATACCCACTGTGGTGCTGGGACAAGGCACTGGGACCAGTGATGCCTTTTTATGAAGTTTACGAGGAAGTGTTAAAGGACTGTGAAATTCCTGTTGGAATTCAACCAATAAACTATCAGGAACCAGTGAAGCATTTTTTTTTTCCTAATACTAACTCAAAAGGAATAATTCTTGTGTTGGAATAAGTCTTGTGTTGGCAGTGCTCTGGCCTCTGTTCCTCTGCTGCGGGTGCTCATCCTGCTTTTTTAAATAAAACTAAACAAGATCTGTTTTGAGGTGTGGATTCACCATTCTGGAGCTGGCTAGCCCAGCCTGGGGTTTTCTTTTAAGTCTTCCTCCTACAAATGAATGAGGTTTGATTCTGCATGGTTTAAGTCCCGATGAGATCAGCCCTCCTTGCTGCAAGCCTGTGTAAAATCCAGCTTGCACCCTGCAGTTACTCAGGTCTTACTGCTTCGATACAACTGGTAGCACCAGCTCCTAACGCTGAAAAGCCTCGCTTTGATTTTCAGTTCTCCCCAGGTGTTTGGCAGCACACAGGCAGAATGGATGTGTAAAGGCTTTTTGTTCTTCTTATTACTACTGAAATCCCTAGAAGCCATGAATTCTGGGGGTTTATTTCTGAAGAATGCAGGTAGGGCAGCTGAGGAACTGTGTGGGTGCCGTGTGTGATGCGTTTCTGTAAGGGGCAGCTGCTAGACAGGGCAGGCAGGTGGCTGCAGTTCCCTTCTGTACCTTCTCCACAAGGTAATGGCAGGATCCTAGCGGAAGGAAAGAAGGACTGATACAGATCTAAGCAGCTCATGCGTGCTATAACCTGATTCCCATTTGAAAATAAAACTGTTGTGAGAAACACCTCAAATAATTTTCTTCAGACAGGATCTTCTGTGAAGTTATTTTATTTGCGAGTGCAATGGCATGCGGCCTGTCGATCAGGAGCGTATTTCAGTAAACAAACCATAACCTTTTATTCGCTATTACCCGATGCCTGATCACCTCCCCTGTTTCCTCACTGAATCCTCTCTGGATTTATTCTTCATTCCCCCTCAGCCACTAGATGCCCTAAATATTTGACTTCTCTTTTTCTATGAATTTTAATTTATTTTCCAATCCTTTCAAGCCCTGTTTTCCCAGAAATTCAAATAGCTTGTTAGTGCCTTCCTTCACAGCTGTTTTCTCCTGTCCTAACAATAAAAGATCATCCACATATTGTTACAGCAACACCCCCTTTGGAGGTTGGAATTACTCCAAAAACTCCTGTTGGCAGATGCCACAGGTATCGTGGCTGTTAGGCTGTGCACTGTCAGATGGCGTTTTTGTTTTGTCCCTGCTCAGGGCAAAAGTGTCAGACTTGATCAAAAAAGAAATGAAAACGTGCACGGATCTCGGAATGCACCAGGTAGGTCTCACGGACTGTAAACAAAGTGAGTTTGGGCAAAGAGGAAGCCTTAGCTCTGTGCGTGCCCAAATGCAGACTAGTGTAACACCTACAGCATCAGAGGAGGACTGTGAGCGTGTTGTAAATCTTAAAAATAAACAGCAGATTTTTCATTATTATTTTTTGCCACTTTTTATCTGCTTCAGAAAAAGGCTTTTGTGGTGGTCTGTTTTTGCGGAGCTGTTGGCTAAAGCTGTAAGGTCTCACATAAGTGCACAGCCTTTAGATGTGACACGTGAATAACAAGGATGACAAAGGGGGACTTCTGTCTCCTGAACCAAAGGAGATGGGAGAGCACTCGTGTTTTCCTACAGGCAGTTACATGGCTCTCATACTGCTTTAGTGCCACCTACTGACTGGTCTTTAGACCATCTGCTCTTCGCGGGATGGTGAAGCTTGTTTCTTCTTCTTGCTTGCCTGTTACAACAGGTTTTGCTCTCATTAAACTCCTGATGCACTGTGTTATGCCCTGCCACCACCCTCCTGACTGTCAGAGACTGTTTCCCTTCCTACAGACAGTGTGACAGCAGCTCCCAAGTTGCTAACAGCAGCTGCTTTGGTTGTGACTCTGCTGGAACAATTCCCCCTTGGGCTTCTTCACCATTCGCAGAACATTTTAATTAAATTATTCTTCTGCTATGCTCCGTGCACATAAAGCAGGGACTTGTTTATCTTTCAGATCTTAAACTACATGAGTAATCACATTAATTGTAAAATAAAAGCATCTGAGAGGAAAAGACAAGCTGGGGATTGGAAAACAAGCTTACCAGGCTACCTGCATGCTGGAACTGTTATCCTCTGCCGGTTGTTCTGGAGTTCCAACAGAAAATTGCTGGGCTTGTGCTATTTTAAATCCCCACGTAGTCGAGTAGAAAGTGGCCTAGTGCTGGCACTTGTGGCAGCAGTGGGACTGTGGTTGAGAGAGTTTTTGATGTTCAGTACCCAAAGGGGCTGACAAGGAAAAGGTCAAGTTAGGGGCCAGACCTTGCAGGTGCTGAGAGCTGGGGCTCAGAAAATCCCAAAGCTGTGCTGCAGCGTAGATATGGTGTAAACAAGAGGGCTGCAGGGGCTGCGTGTTGGCTGGGACTGCTGGGTATGGGATTCCCAAACGTTGTCTTCCCTTCCTCGCTTACACTATCTGTAATGGTGAGCCTAATTACACAGGCTTTTTGCAGCTGGAGCAAATTCCATTTCTATGGAATTTGGTTCTGGTGGCTCTGTATGGTCTGCAGAGCTGTTGGACTGCTGCTCAGCAAGCGTGCTGTGAGCTGCTCTGAGTTATACTTTCAAACGGTTTTTCTTGGGATTTTCATGGTAGCTGTATGTGCTACAGAAGCTGAATCGGGAACTCTGACATTTCACTTCTCTGCTCTTGTTTTAGATTCCAAGATGAACTTGGATGATTTCATCGGTATGAATCCCAGAGTGGGCTGGGGCTCAGTGCTGCCCTTATCGGACTTTGTGCGCCAGTTTGGCAGACAGACTCATCTCAGCTGCTCCGTGAAAGCACAGTGAAGTAAAGAAGCTCTTTCTGCTGCAGGTTGCAGGTGGTTTGATTTGTTTTGCTGCTCTTACATTGTATTTATGAATGGTTTACATTTCTTTATATGGAATAAGCGTTTGGGCAAATACAGTACCCAGGGTACACTGAACTGAATAAAGTCTTTTATTTTTATTACAAAAGAGTCAACGTCTTTTTTTTTTTTTTTTAATAAATCAGATCAGAGGTTGACATCCCACCATAAACGTGTTGCTCTGTTGTAAACAGAGGCCACCCTTGCAGCTCCCCCCACTACCAAAACCTCGCCACATAAACCCAGCACCTGGGCGTCACTCAACAGAGCCATTGAGAACATCAGAGAACATCAGGTTGTCATCCCTCCAGACATGAGTTTGCTCCTTGATGAAACTACTGAGCTACCATCCTGAGCTGGTTCCTGGTGGCTGAAATCCATGGCACGCTCCCTTTAGTGAGGCTCAGATAGGAGAATTTGCCACGTTTGGTCTAATTTCAGGATCAAGGCTGTTAAGGAGAACAGAGACAACCATTATTCAGAATGTAGAAGTTAAAAATCAGCATGAAGAAACGTTCCTTTTTCTCTTTACTCACTCTTTAGCTTGTCCTTTCCCACAGAGAAGTCCTGACTTTCTGTAGTCCATTCCTATTACAGTATTTATGTGCTGAGAGTCCCCGTGTGGTGGCTTTTTGGACTCGGTCACCCTTGAATTAGGCATTGAACAAACAGAAAAAAGTTCCTCACAGTCCCACTCTCTCCTGGCTTCTCTGTGCTGGTGGTCACTGGAAATTCTCCAGTAACCCAACACTACAACGTTTGCTACTGAAAATGTTAGGGCAAGGCCCTGACGGCCTGACATCCACGCTGGGGTCACCCTGTCCCATGGGTCGGTCCTCTCGCTTCCACCAAACTATGGATGCAGTGAGTTGGGATGGGACAGAAGACCCATGTCTGTCCTGCCTCTTTCTCCTCTGCTGCTTCCTTTTTGTTAAGAATATCATTTATTCAATTCAACCTCTTTTACGTGCCTGTTTGGGACTTTAGGGGAAAAAAAAAAGCTCTATTTTTCTGACACGCATTTTCTCGGTTGGTGCATTTCTGCAGGCCCGTCTCATGGAAATAAAATTTTTCACTTGGCATCAAGAGAGAGCAGAGAGCACGCAGCAAGCGTGCGGCCAGCTCCCTGCTGGCACGGTGTGCCAGGAGCTGTTACAGCTCAAAACAAATCATCCCACAGCAGCGCAGAGGTGATCAATGTTAGGGAACCTAACTAACCCTAAGAATAACGCTAACTATAACACAACCCTAACCCTAACCCTAACCCTAACCCTAAACCTAACCCTAACCCTAACCCTAAAACTAACCCTAACCCTAAACCCAAACATAACCATAACACGAACCCTAAACCTAAATCTAACCCTAAACCTAACCCTAACCCTAACCCCAACCCTAACCCAACCCTAACCCAAACCCTAACCCTAACCCAAACCCTACACCTAATCCAACCCTAACCCTAACCGTAACCCTAAACCTAACACTAACCCTAACCCTAACCCTAACCTGAAGACTAACCTAACTTTAACCCTAACCCTAACGCTAACCCTAAACCTAAACCCAACCCTAACCATAACCCTAACCCTAACCCTAACCCTAACCCTAACGCTAAAACTAAACCTACCCCTAACCCTAAACCTAACCCTAACCCTACCCCAATCCTAACCCTAAAAATAAACCTAACCCTTACCGTAACCCTAAGCTGAACCCTAAACCTAAACTTAACCCTAAACCTAAGACTAA